>NW_015387203.1:266220-267765 GCF_001527695.2 Protobothrops mucrosquamatus | reverse complement strand
GGGGGGTTATTGGTTATTGTGTTTACTCATGATTGTTTTTTATGATTGAAAAAAAATAAATAAAAAAAAATTTCTTACAAAAAAAAAAGAAAAAAAGGTTGCTGGAATTGGGTATGGCTAGTCTAGAGAAAAGAAGGACTGGGGGGGGGGGGACATGATAGCAGTATCCCAGTATTTGAGCGGCTGCCACAAAGAAGAAAGGGTCAACCTATTCTCCAAAGCACCAGAGGGCAGGACAAGAAACAATGGATGGAAACTAATCAAGGAGAGAAGCAACCTGGAATTAAGGAGAAATTTCCTAACAGTGAGGACAATTAACCAGTGGAACAACTTTCATTCAGAAGTTGTAGGTGCTTCATCACTGGAGGTTTTTAAAAGACTGGACAGCCACCTGTCTGAAATGGTATCTCTTGCTTGAGCAGGGGGTTGGACTAGAAGAGCTTCAAAGTCCCTTCCAGCTCTATTCTGATTCAATGTGTTGGAGGCTACAATATCCAGCATTTCCATTCAAAAACAATCAAACATACTCTCTGCTCAGAGTTTATATAACCCAATGCTATTGCTGTGGCTAGTCAAGACATTGAGTCCTCTCTGCTGAAAACTTTCCATATGCACTGAACTATTATTCCTATTATATAATAATTCAATTATTCCTAAGTAGCAGGCAGTTGGGCATGATGGGGATTACATTTCATACTGTCCTTAATATTCTTTTTTTGCCCTTTTAAGATGAGAAATTAAGACACTGGGGATTTGATAAACTTGTCCAGGAAAGTAGAAGGAACACTTTTCGCAATCTTTGTAGACAAAGCACCAATAAGAAGGAAATGGAACACACAGATGTCTTGTAAAACTAAACAAGAGGAATTCTTCTTTCTTTTTTATTCACAGGGAAGTAAACAAGGGCATTTCACTAGGCTGCTTGGTAATATTTTCCCAAGAAAATTTCATTTCCTGATACTTGGCCATATGGAAGGCTGAATGAAAAAGAAAACAGTGTGCTACATGGTATAGTATTTCTCAGAACAGGACAGAAGATCCTTGTAACTTTCTCCTTACTACGCAGTTTTTTAGTCCTTTTTTTTTCTGTCCTGCATCTTTAACAAAGTCACCAAAAACAAACAGAATATTTCAACTGAAAAGTGACCTCTCTCCCTATGATGTAATAAGGATGTTCCCATGATGTAATAAGGATGTTCCGGCCCGGGACCTTCGGCTGATGCTATGTAATGCCAGGTCCGTGGTAAATAAGGCCCCCCTCATACAGGATCTTATTCTGGAGGGGGGCGCGGACCTGGCAGGTATTACTGAGACCTGGCTGGGCGTAGAGGGTGGTGTTCCACTATTAGACATCTGCCCGCCAGGTTTTCAGGCATTCCATCAGCCAAGGACCCGGGGTAGGGGCGGGGGGGTAGCGGCCATTATAAGGGAGAGCCTTTGTCCAAGGGAGACCACTGTGCCTCAGATAGACGGCGTGGAGTCGCTCCTTGTGAAGTGGGGGAAAGGGGTGCAAGTGGGCTTGTTGATTATATACCTGGCTCCCTG
>NW_015387203.1:261010-263389 GCF_001527695.2 Protobothrops mucrosquamatus | reverse complement strand
GGACCTGACCTAGGGTGGATTTTATATTGGGTTTTAAATATTCGGAAGACGCAACATTAAAATTCGGTTTAATTCGGTTTTAAGGGGGGGATTGTATATATGTTCTGGTTTTAAATATGTTGTGCGCCGCCCTGAGTCCCTGTTGGGAGAAGGGCGGCATATAAATTAAATTAAATAAATAAATAAATAAATAAATAAAGATTTATGAGATGCTTTCAAGAGAGTCTGAGGATAATGGGCATTTGATGCTAAACCAAGACAACAACTGCAGCGGGAGAAAAATAGAATTTAAAAGTTATCAATATAACATTTCAGACTACATGCAATGACAGCCCTCTTAACTTCTCCCATTGACTTGGTTCATTCATCATACTGATCAAAAGGTGGTTTGATTTTGGCTTGACTTGTGATCCCAGGCACCGCAGTTTGTAATCCATGATTTATGACATGATGTAGCATGTAAACCAGGCCAATGTTATTTCACCTCCAAAAGCACTATCAGCCATTTACCACTAGTGATTAATAGTGAAGCTTGGCACAAGAAGCAGACAAAAGTATTGATTCACTTGGGATTCTCCTACCAGCAAGCTATTATTTTTAAGATTTTTAAACTACTTTCTTCTGGTTAACACTTAAAATACGAAATGTTTGTTACTTCTATTAATTATGACAGACTCCTAAACGGAGCTCTACAAATATTCCCAAAGCATCTCTGATTTATCACATCTGTAAAAAAAAGTATTCCCAGTAGATATCTTTTTGTTAGTCTTTTTCTTACATTAACCCACCTAGTCAGAATTGACGAGTTCTTTTATAATGTAAACTCAGAATATCCAAAAAGACAGTCTACATATATTTCAGATTGGCTATCTAGACCATTTCATCAGAGAGGAAACTTCTTACACAATTTCATCAGAGATGAAGCTTCTTATACAATTAATCCAAACTGCAATGATTTTTAAAAACTGAATATGCCTGAGATCAGGGCTTTTTTTTGTCATAGAACACCCAGAATGGAGTTCCGGCACCTTTTTCGGATGGAACCTTGTAGGGTAGGCAAGGCGGGTTGTATGATGTGTGTGAGTTCCGGCACCTTTTTTTTTTTTTTTTTTTTTTTACAAAAAAAGCACTGCCTGAGATTATATCGTTTTAATCTACTCTTGCTCTGTGGATAGTTTTAATATCTCTCTAAGTGATTATACCCCCAAGCTTTATATAAGCAGATATAAATCAACCCAAATTTCTCACTTTGACATACAAATGAAATTATCCTGCTTCGGACACATTATGGGAGCGTTCTATGCTGGGGAAAATGGAAAGAAAGAGAAGGACAATCATCAGCAAGGTGAATGAATCCAGTTATAGCAACCGTGAATGCACCATGAAGGACCAGGTCAGGGATACATCATCATGGAGAAAATCTAAGAGGTGGTCACTAAGAATGGACAATGACTTGATGGCACAACCAATAAACTAATTTAACAGAGAACAGTAATATCTATATATAATTAATGCTGGGCTTGAGAACAGGGTTTTCTTGTAACTGGCACCAGAAATCTTCTCAGTAGCCTTTCCACTGGATTTTAAGCTATAAGTGGCTATGATGAGACTATTGTCATTTTTTTTTTCTGGGAAATTCTCTGATCCACAAAGTAATTGCTAGTAGGAATAGTTTATGGCTCATCCCAATCACACTAACTCAGTGGTGGCGAACCTATGGCACGGGTGCCAGAGGCGGCACTCAGAGCCCTCTCTGTGGGCACGCGCGCCCCAGTCCTAGGCCTTCAGCTGGGTTTTATAAAATCTTTTCGCTTTAGGCCTCCACCGCCGTGTGCAAAAAAAAAAAAAGGTTCAATCAGTCAATTTCAACTTCTCAGGGAAAAAAAAAGATCTTGCAAAGTTGAAATTGATTGATCGAACTTTTTAGTCCCACCCAGTCTGCCGTTACCACCGCAGCCACGCCCACCCAATGGGCCACACCCACCCAATGGGCCACACCCACTCGGCACTCGACGATGCATAAGTGGGTTTTGGGTTGTAGTTTGGGCACTCGGTCTCTAAAAGGTTCGCCATCACTGCACTAACTAGTATAATACAATCCTTTAAAAGCACACAGTACAGAACTTATTAGATTTTTCACAGCAAAATCTGTCCTAGCCTAGCTAGGGTGGACTTCCGGTCCGCGCCCCCCCGCCGCAGGGAGACGGAACCGCCTAGATGGTTCCGTCCCAGGCGACTGATGGACCCAGAGAGGTTCCTGACGGAGCTTGGGCCTTATCCGGAGGATCTGGTCCATGACTCGGTGGAAAATCAGACGGCGGCTTGGGAGTCAACTGCCGCCGCCGCATTGGACCGAGTCGTGCCTCTGCGGCCTCTGAC
>NW_015387203.1:252632-259501 GCF_001527695.2 Protobothrops mucrosquamatus | reverse complement strand
GCCGTCGGCCAAGCAATGTCGGCTGGCGACCCCCAGGGGGAGGGCCTTCTCTGTGGGTGCCCCTACCCTCTGGAACGAACTACCCCCCGAGATCCGGATGATTCCGGATCTCCTTGCTTTCCGTCGCGCCCTCAAGACATGGCTTTTCCAGCAAGCGGACCTGACCTAGGGAGGATTTTACATGGGGTTTATTTTTTAGCAATTCGACAGAGACACAACTTTAAAATTTGATCTAATTCGGTTTTATCGGGGGGGGGAATGTATTTATGTTTTGTTTTAAATATGTTGTGCGCCGCCCTGAGTCCCGTCGGGAGAAGGGCGGCATATAAATTAAATTAAATAAATAAATAAATAAATAAATTAATAATTGCTGCTGCTGGTTTTAAATATTTCCCATGGAAATTAATGGAATTTAACACTCATCTTTCATATGAGACTGGGGCTAGAATCAACAAAGAACACAAATGTGTTATCCAAATATTTCTGAGGGCTTGTAGTAGTTCTAATAGCAGAAATTGAAATCTGCAAAAATCTCATATTAGCAGTTCAAATATATACCTACTGCTTTCAGCGTACATGGAAGGCCCATTGGTGTCTGTTGGTGGAATGTAGTCAACTTCATGAAACCAGATAAAACAGCCCACTTCATTTGCAGGTTCAAAGAACAGGAAAAAAATAGAAATAAATGGAAACATCTAGAGACAGAATGATGAAAATGGTTGAATATGTCCATGCTCGCTTTTCAAAGCATTCTCTCAGAGTTAAGATATACGATATGGTTAGAGGTTTTTTTTAAAAAAAACAAAACAATGTTAATAGATGCTGCAATTTGGCACAGTATATTCTACACACCCAAGCATATAAAGGGAGGGTCAAGTCTACAGATAGGGTAATATAAACCCCTATTTAGGATTTTTTTTTCAAACAAGCTTTTTAACTTGTAGTAAGAGAAGTTTTGAAATTATATTGATAATAAGTAAAGCAGGATTGCTCATCACTGCTTTGCATTTAAACAATACAGTGCCAAAATAATATATAGCAATCAGGTACTATATTTTTCATCATCAAAAGAAAAAAAGAGCCAAACCCAAGAAGGTTGGAACAATAGGCTTAATCATTCTTTTTCTTCTGTAGTACCAATGAAAATATATTTACAACCCAACACACAATCTCTGGGATTGCCACATTTCTATGACCACCACAGAGAAAGATTTAATCTTTTTTTTGTGTGGCTCTAACAGAAATCCTAACCCTGAAATAAGTGGTTGACTCTTAAAGTAGTTCATATACAGCAGATCAGACCATCATCTCAATCTCTTTCACTCAATTACAAAGATCCTTGATTGATGCCCGATAGGTAGCGCAAAATAATGATTGAGATGGAAACACCTTGATTTAAAGTGGTTGATTTAAAATGGTGCACGACCAGTAATTCAATTACCAATAAGGCAAATTGATGAAATTACGGCCTGACATCTCATTTAACCCTCAACTCCAGGATGCTGTCAACCACCTCAGATCTACCTTTCCTATTTTCTTTCTGTTCCAGAGCTGAACGGGTCACCACACTTCCAGACAAAGACCAAGGCTGCACCCATTTACAACTGCTATTTTCTAAGAGCCTTCCCACTCCATTAGCGTGGGGAGTTTGTACTGTCTTTGCACTATGTAAGCTGCTTTTTGTGTATTTCTAATTAAAACAATTCATTGTAATGTTATTGCTAAAGTTAATTACTTTGGATTTTATTGTTATAATTAAGTGGAGCAAGGGGAATGGCAGGCAGTACATTGCCTTCACATTGCCAACTTCAGTCATAAGCTAATAGCAAGAGCTTCTGGGGTTCCATTATTTCTCTTGGCTTCAACCTCAATCTATTCTATTTGTCTATCTTACAGGACTGTGTTAATGCTTGTGAGATATGCCTGGAATACTAAGGAGCAATGTTGTTAAGCACGGTTGTTACCTATAACAGAAATAAATCATCCACAGCATATGGTAGTGAAGCTTAGGAATGAGAATACCCCAATCTCTTGGGATAGCATACTTTACATGAGAAATACTTCCATATCTCTTCAGTAGAGGATATTCTAGCTCTGCCTACAAAGCATGACTCCTCATTAACCTCTTTTCATATGAATAAAGAATGGTATTTGCACTATTTCTAACAGATTTGTTTGAAATGTTTTTTGGAGTTTCTAAACTTTTTTTTTAATGGCATGTTATACTAATGTTATCACAATTATATGTCTGTGTACAGTCGTGTCAATCCTGACTTCTGGTGATTACATGGACAGGACATGGACTTTCATGAAATTTTCTTGGCAACATTTTTGAAACATGATTTGTTCTGATTACATTCTTCCTAGAAGTGAGAGATCACGTCCCACTCAGTTGATATCTCTGCCTAAGGCAGGACTAGACTAGACTCCTATGCCTGCATATTAACCACTAGACCAAACTGGTTATAGCTATGCACTTGTTGCAAAAAGCAATATGGTGATGGGGAGACTCTAATTTTTTTCCCACCTTGTAAAATAACCAGTAGTAGTAGTATGTTCATTTCAACAGGGAGAATGCATGACTCTCCTGCAAAGCAGACCAGTGTTTCTTATCTAGTTTCTTCACGTTGCCCTTTAAAAAAAAAAAAAAAAGTAAACGTACTGTGTGGAAAATTTACTGTAGGAGTATTGCCATGCATTAAAGATTTGAGGGAACATCCTACTATATAAAAGTATGGTGTTAAACAAGGTTGTAGGTATTCCTTTCTTTTACCTTCTGAATGAAAGTCTTCCTTCCTAGAGCAACCATTGGTAGTAAGACAACTCATCAGGTAGTTACTTAGAAATAGTGTCTGAGTATTTAAAGAATTTTGTTGTGACTTTGTTACCTAGAGCAGGGCTTTTCAACCTGTGGTACGCATATCACTGGTGGTATGTCGGCACCTGGAAGGTGGTACGCTTACGATGGGTTGAAAAGCACTGTAAAAAAAAGGTGTAAAATAAAGTGTAAAAGTGTAGTATGGGGATGAGCTGAAGTGGCGGCAACACAGCACAGGCCTGCGCCCAAGATCCATGTCGGGTTCTAGCTGACTGGCGCTTCCGGAAGCTGTGCGTAGCCTAGGGAGTCAGTTGCAGCTATACCGAAGACAAATTGAGGAGGAGGGGATAGACATGCCCGCAGGGCGTGTACATTTGGCCCAGGGCCGCCCTGGAGACAGCAAGGGGCCGGCCCACCCCAGCTCGCAATCAAAGGAAAACCCCAAATCTCCACGCCCCCTGGGCACAGACGCAGTCACCACTCTTCGCCATAGCTAGGGCAGGACTTGCAAGTACCTCTGTCCTGCAAAGTGGCACTCCCACCCGCCCCGACTAAAGGCCGAGCGCTCCAGCCTCGCCTTGCCAAGGAAGGGGGTGGCGGTCAACACTACATCCGATTTGCAGCCTGTCAGGGACGCTCAAAGGCAGCCCAACTTTATTCTGGAATTTCAGGGTTGGAAAGTGGAGGGGCAGCTCTGCGTTCGCAGGTCTGGCGGCACCTGCTGGAAAGCCTCCTGCTTCCTCCCCCCTGCAGCTACCTCCTTCGGAGCCATCCTAATTCCAATGGGCCTGCCGGCATGCGACAGCACCAGGTGAGCCGCGCTTTGCAGGACGAAGCTGGCAGACCTATGCCGGCAGGCCCGTCGGAATCAGGACGGCTCCAAAGGAGGTAGCTGCAGGGGGGGGGGGAAGCAGGAGGCTTTTCAGCAGGTGCCGCCAGGCCTGCAAATGTGGCGCTGCCCCTCCGCTTTCCAACTCCGGAATTCCAGAATAAATTTGGGCAGCCTTTGAGCGCCGCTGACAAGCTGCAGATCTGCTGTAGTCTTGGCCGCTGCCCCCTTCCTAGAGAACAGAGCCTAGAGATGGGCTGCAAGCTGCATTAAGCAGCATTGCATAATGGAAGGAAGCCAAGAAAAGTATTTATTTGATGTGGCAGAGACCTTTGTAGACTAAGAGATAGGAAGTTGACTAGCAGATAAGTGAAAGCAAACAATTGACTCTGCTTCACATAGTTTTACAGCTCTCTCCTTTCCATTAAATTCTCGGTCTATCTATTGAGTAAACAGAATACATTCTGTCTAATCTGGATTAAGACACATTTATTTTTCTTTCTTTAGTTCTTTAATTTTATTAGGAGGACCAGTTTGGAGAAGTGGTTAAGATACCAGGCTAGAAACTGGAAGACTGTGAGTTCTAGTCCCACCCTTGACAGGAAGCCAGCTAGGTAACTTTAAGTCAGTCTCTCCCTCTCTCCCTGTAAGAAGCGGGCAATGGCAAATCACTTCCCAAAAAACCTTGCCAAGAAAACTGCAGGGACTAGTCCAGGCAATCACCAGGTGTCAAAAACTGACCGGAAGGCACACACTGTTTATCAATTTCTTTGGGGTTTTTATCCAAGGCATGAAGATTTAGTCTAGAACCGTGTTTGCTCAATGGGAAAAAACAGGGATAATTTTACTATAGAAGTGGCTCAAGATCAGATGATGAACCTGTTTCCTAATCTGATAGGTTACCAAAACTCTAAAAGTGGCAGATTTCTGATACTATCAAATATTGCGGGGGGAGAATATAATATATAACCAGATACAACATTTGCGGTTCAGAGACAAATACATAAATCCAAGAACACTAGTAAAATAATGCTCTTAGTGTAAATAATGCAGACATTTTATTACATTGACAGATGAAAAAGAGATGGATCAGCACTATGAAAATAAAACAATGCACAAAATCCTTGCTGCATATATTTATTCCCCGAGTTCCCAATATAAATGGGGAAACATGTTCCACGCAGGTTTCACTACTACATGATGACCATAAATATTTCCCAGATGAAGTGGAGGGATGTAAATCAACAGAAATTTTCTCTGATGTCAACATTTCTATGTTTCATTCTGAGCGTCTCCAGGTAAGGATTCTGGTTGGAATCCCTGGAAATCTGCTGACAGTCATTGTAGACAATAATCAGTCAGACAAATCAAGATATAATAGTATGATCCCTATTCTACACAATGGAACCCTTTTCTTGACAAATACTAAAAGCAAAATGTACAGTAATGTTGTACACTCAGATTGCAATAATGCAGTCCTTGGGAAGAAATTCTCCATGAGAGAAAACCAGCTTTTGTTCTTTTGCAGTTCTTATCAGTGCTCAAAAACAAATAGATAGAAGTTTGTTTCTTTATGGGATGCAAAATAATGCATAATTTGTAGGTAAGCTCTAAGCAGGTTCACCACATCTCATGCCCATACCTACTTGTCACCCCAAAGATCAGCCTTTAAACCTATAAAGTAATGCGTTGAAAAAGAGAATTTGCCACATTTTTCCTTCTATTTTCCAGTCTGCTCAACTGCAGTTAACTGTTACAATTAGAAAAATGAATGTGGGAACTGAGCTTCAGCTTGTTTTAGATGGAATTACACTCTCCTTGAAGCAGCAAGTTCTCAGTTCTGGAAAACGAATTTATCACTGAATTCCCAGGCAGTATCTTTACTGGTGCATAATTTACAATATGTGCTACCTGGGATTGCACTTGAAAAGCAGCCAGAAACTACAGTTGATGCAATGCGAAGCAGCCTGGTTGCTAACAGATATGGGGACCAATGGTGCCTTTACAATACTGAAAAATCTGCTCTGTCTGCCAATTGTATACCCGGCGTATTTTATTTGCTGATATTAAACTTTAATGTCCTAAGTCACTTAGCGACTAAGAGAATTTCTTTCCCTGTTACCAGCCCTGTCCAGCTGATGGATCTGCAGAGACATCTCTTTTGAAGATACCTCTGCTACCACAGGTCTATTTTTCTGGCATGAGGGCCTTATTGCTTCCAAACTATGGAATGGAGGGATTTTTGGCTTTCAAGTCCCTTATCTCAGCATTCTGTGATAAATTAATTTAGATAAAGATACCTTTCTTTCACCAAGCTTTCAATTATTAGTTGGCATCAATCAGTAGTATTAATAATAGTATTGATTTATGCTTTAACTTTTTAGGCTCCAAGTCTTTTTTCAGTTCTGTTAGCTAATATGAACAATCCCTAAAGCAGAAAAACAAGAAATAAATGAGTTAATCCCAATCAAAGCATGAAACAGGGAACTATTTAAAAACATCAATCACAAATTAGCCTATTACTGCTGTTAGTTCATGACCCATATAGTTACAATGTCATTCAGAATTCTCCACCCCATCTCGTGATAAAAGTGAACAAACTGTGCATTGCTATTCAGATTGACAGAAAATGGCATGCATTTATTATTCTGCTCCTGCAGGGAGTCTACAAAAGATTTCCTAAGAAAAACCTATATTATCCTTCTAATAGTTTGCAAAGCAGAATCCAAGGAGCTTCACGGTTGACCACAGAACCAAATTCAAGTCTCATTCACAAATTGTAAAACTGTTGCAAGTCTGGCCAGTATTTTCCTTCAATACCTGCATCTGTTACAGGGGACACAATTATTTATTTACTTATTTGATTTGATTTTTATCTCCCCTTTATTAACTTTACAAGGCAGTCGAACATACCTACAACTCCTTCCTCCTTCTCTTTTCCCCACAACAACAACCCTGCGAGGTGGCTTGGGCTGAGAGTGAGTGACTGGCCCCCAAAACACCCAGCTGGCTTTCAGGCTTAGAACTCACAGCCTCCTGGTTTCTAGGCCAGTAGCTTACTCCAACTGGCTCATCCTAATTTAAATCCTAAATTTAAATCTACATAATTTCCATTATTCTGCCCGCAGAAGAGCAAATTGTTGACCTCTTGTTGCTCTTCCGTTTGTTTGTTTGTTATTGGCCATCTAATGGGTTGGTGTTTGGGAGGAGAGAGAGCACAAA
>NW_015387203.1:233144-250551 GCF_001527695.2 Protobothrops mucrosquamatus | reverse complement strand
AGGTGTTACATGGGAGTATCTAGAGGCCCCCAGGATCCCCCGCGCGGCCGCATTCTGAACTAGCTGGAGCCTCCAGGTGCACCTCAAGGGGAGCCCCATGTAGAGAGCGTTGCAATAGTCCAGGCGGGAAACAACAAATAGACATGTACAGCAAGGCTGCGTAGATTAAGGCAGGCTGACAGACATACTGACTACTGAGTGATGCATCTAGGCTAGTTTCCCAAAGCGAACAATCACATAAAGCTAATATGAACTGAAATTTAACAGAGAACTAAATGATAAACATTGAAAGTAATGATGCCCTTGCATTACCTACATGGATATAAACCTACAGTTTCCTTAGGTAGGCCATGGAAATAGCATTCATGGTATTCATTTTTTTCCCTCCGTCTTCTTCCATTACACACACGGAAATCAGGGATTCACATTTTAAGTGTCAGAAAGGAGGCAAGGCAACTCTAGTCCACCCTTCAACCAGTGATTTCTAGATCCCGCCCCATCCCCATGATCATGATGCTGCAAGCTCCAGGTACTGAAAAAGCCAGAAGGTTGTACTGGCATAGCCAAACATTCCATTACTTTATTATTATTTATTTATTTATTTATTAAGTCTATCCATTCTTTATTAGTCAGCTAGTCTGCCACTGAAAAAGTCACAAATCTACTACAAACAGGATCCAATTTGCAATCCAATCTACCAACAAAAAGTTAAGTCATTTCTGCTATCCAACAGGGAAAAATACTAGAGAGTGAACCTAGATGGTTCTCTCTGTCTCTGAAATGTGCATTCCCTGCCCCCAAACATTTTCAGGATAACTGAAACAAGCCAGAGCAGATACACGTGTACAAAAGAAAGAAAAAAAAGCTACAAGCCAGATCAAGCCAAGGAAGAAACAAACAAACAAAAGGGTAATATGAAGGTTAGGCACAATGAAGGGAGTGGTTGGAGCAGAAAAAAAAAGAAATTGGCACAGCTTGGGAAAGAGAAGCAGGAAGTGCTATTGAAGAAAATAGATGAAAAAACCACATCTAAATTTGAGACTGACAGGTGGAGCATTTGCACAGCCGTGGAGCATCTGAGGTTGGGAGGGGAAGAGCAGGGGTTTGCAGACAAATTTGAAAATCTCTAAGGCCACATTTGCCCTTTTAGATTGAGCAAAAGCACCCCCAACTTGCACCCCTCTGATTTATAGGACCAAACTGTAAATGCCAATATATGGGAGCTCTTCTGCATTATTGATTCTGTTTGCACAAGTCTGAACCGTGTAATCAGACAATTAACCTTAAGGAAGTTAACTCTAGCCCCAAACAACTCTGAGTTCATTTGGAGCTAAGGTTACTATTCCTATCAGCCATATTATCTAAATATTTAATGGGTGTGTTAACCTCCCTATTTATTATGTATGATTGAGACATCCTAGAGAGATGCTGCTAAAATGGGGCCCCTTACGCAAAGACAACCAATCAAGTAGTAAAGGAAATCCTATTATAAGCTTGGTAGCATACAAAAAAATGAGTTGGCCCAGTAAGTTTACATCTTCATTTATTCAATTATATGCAAACTTCAGTACTGACTTTACTCCTAATTCATAGGACTAGACAAAGGGCTCTGATCCCCTTGGGCAAAATAGCCTCCCTTCTATTAAAACTGGCAGCATCGCCAATATAGCAATAGAGAACTATATAGTAGTTTGACCTTTATTCTTATTGTGGATGGAAACAGGAAGAAAACAAATAATTTACTAATCTTGTTTGGTTCTCTTATTTTGCATGGAACTTTAAGAAACATTTTTCCCAACTAGGTGCCCTTGAGGCATGTTAGACTACAATTCCCATCTTGCTCGGGGAAGACTTAATTAGATTGGGAAATCTTTTGAAAGATGGAGGCTGAAGTTTACCTTCTGTGTCAAGCAAAAGCTGATATGGGCGTGGTACTGATGCAAAGTGGGCGATGCCACATCATAACACATGGGCAAACCTGAGATTTTCCTGTCATTATTGAGTTTAGGGGGATGTTTTAAGGTTAACCCACCATTTTGGATGCATTTCCTATCTCTCAATGGCACACATTTTCAACAGTTGTTACCAGAGGAGCTTTTGGGTGGGTCATAAGGAGGAGGAGTGCCTGGACTTGCATAAGGGTTTAAACTACCTCAAGCCTTCTGTTGCAGGCCATGAACAGTAAAGCTCAGCCAGCAAGCTCCAGCAGTGAATGGGAATGGAGATTTGGGTTGAGAGAGGTGACTGAAGTATGAGCTACATAATGCCTGCAAAAATACTACTCGCTGCAAGGGTATATTGTACCAACCTTTCCATATGGGAGGGAGGGAGGGAGGGAGGGAGGGAGGGAGGAAGGAAGGAAGGAAGGAAGGAAGGAAGGAAAGTTTCAGTAGGGATCATTCCTGTCTCATCTTAGAATCAAAAACAAATGGGTCTTTGGATTACCCAGACTTGTCTTGAATGAACTGGTGTTTTTATATCCACTCATGTGTACATGAAAAAGCTTCCAATTATAATTCAATGATGATTACTTTTAAAACTAAATCTAGTTCACTCCAAACCTTTGGGCCTGTCCATTGGCCTTCATTTGTAGCACCATTTGGAATTCTGCAGCGTGAGCTACTAATATTCCAGTTCGCTTGGTCTTTCTTTTAACTCGGTGGCTATGTTCATGTCACACAATTCAGTTGAGGTAAAATCCTAGCAGTTATATTTGTAATTTATATATAAGGTTAAACTTGGTTACTTTTGAAAGCTTAATGTCTTACATAAATGCAACTGACTGGATTAGCTTATTGCACAAACCCATAAAATGGGTTAATTTAGTAGCAACATTAAGCATGTTTTGTGAACACAACCACTTCAGCCCAGGAATGCCTTAGGAACCTCCTATAAATGTGTTAAGATTGCATTTTTTTTTTGCCTGATAGTAACTGATGCAAGAACAAAGAGCATCATTATTAACGAGATTTAGCAACAGCCATATAATCCTTGAGAGCCAGTTCGGTGTAGTGGTTAAGGCATCAGGCTGGAAAGTGGGAAACTGTGAAATCTAGTCATGCCTTAGATACAAAACCATCTGGATGACCTTGGACTAGTCACTTTCTCTGAGCCCTAAGAAGAAGGCAATGCCAAACCACTTCTGAAAAACCTTGCCAAGAAAACTGTAGGGACTTGTCCAGCAGTGTGAGAATTGGACATGACTGAATGGAAGAATACGTAGACACACACAGAGACACAGATATGGATATTTACAATATTTGATATGATATATTTATATTATATTATATTATATTATATTATATTATATTATATTATATTATATTATATTATATTATATTATATTATATTATATTATATTATATTATATTATATTAATTATATTATAATATAATATAATATAATATAATATAATATAATATAATATAATATAATATTATATTATATTATATTATATTATATTATATTATATTATATTATATTATATTATATTATATTATATTAATTATTATAGCAATTCAGAAATCTGTTTGAGCAAGAAATAGGTGGGGATAGCGATGCCCATCCTATGGCGCAGTGCTGTAGTTCAGTAGGAAGTAAGGAGTGGAAGAAGGTTGTGTTGTAGTTGACTCGTCTGCTAAATCAACTGAAAATAAACCCTGACATAGAAAATCCCACCAAATGTGAAGTGCATGCAGTAATACGATTCCTATGTGCAAAAAAACTTTCGGCAGCTGCGATTCATCGTGAACTGTGTAATGTTTACAGACCAAACATGATGAGTGAAGGTGTCGTACGTCAATGGTATCGCATGTTTAAAGTTGGACAAACTGACGTGCAAAGAGGAGGCAAGAAGTGGCCGCCCATCTGTAGTCAGCAATGAACTCGTGCAGGAAATTGACAAAAAGGTCCTTGAAGTCCGTCAGTTCACAATATCTGCACTTTCTTTACACTTTCCCCAAATTTCTTGGACTGTTTTGTACAAAGCAGTGACAGAAAATTTGGGATAGTGCAAGTTCTGTGCCCGTTGGGTACCAAAACTCCTTTCTGAGGAGCACAAAACACACCGAATGGATTCATGATGCAGTTACAGGGTGGCTTCATTCCCAGGCGGGAGATTTTTTTGCAGAAAGAATTTCATACCTTGTAAGACATTATGACAAGTGCCTCAATTTGAATGGTGATTATGTCAAAAAGTAATGTAATGTTGTAGTTTTCTAATGTGTATAATAAAAGTTCTGTATCTGCAAGTGTCTGTCATTGATAACCAAATGGAGGTTTATTTCTGAATTTCTATTCTATTCTATTCTATTCTATTCTATTCTATTCTATTCTATTCTATTCTATTCTATTCTTTATTAAGACAGAGCTGCCTTAGTGGCTTTTATGGCACATTTGTCTTCATTGCTATCAAAGGCTATTGCTGATTGTTTGGCTGTAGTAAGAGCAAAGAAATTTCATCGTTGTTTTTTTTATAATGGAGCCTTGGTAGACTTTTCTCAGTTACACCCAGGAGACATTCCTCTATCTCCATGGGTACTTTACACAAAAAGAACAAGAAAGAGAGATAAAGGAGTAGGAAAATTTATGCTTGGAGTCCCAATTTAACATTTTATTTTGTATTCATGTCTTTCCACAGATTAGTCTCCATAGAAGTCAAGAACTGTGGCACCATTCTAAAACTTGGCTCCAAACCCACTGCACATTAATACTGTAAATTTGGCCAGTTTAGCTACTTCCATTATGTCAACAGATGGAGAGAAATTCTGAACTGTAGAGTGGGGAACAGCCAATTTCCCACTTCTATACTGATTAGGAATTATGAAAACTGTATTCCAATATTGATGGAGGACACCTGTTTGGAAAAGGCTTACAGTTCTGCATCCTGCATAAGCTTGGCTATGAATAAGCTGAGCATCATAAAACCCAAGATCATATTTCACCTGAAGTCAGTAAAGAAGACAGTCAAGACCCATCTCAAAAACAGGGTAGAGGCATTAAAGAATCATAACCTACTTTAGAAATACAATTCAGAAGAAAATTCTGATGTTACAGAAGATGCAGTAAAGCAATTATCTGGGAGTGGCAAAATGATTACATATTATATATTTTCCCCTCAAGAGATTTGCAAAGGAGGTGTCTGTAGAGCTATTAACATATTTACTAGTGTTAGGAGCATTGCCTCTTCACTGGTACCCATGAACTTGAGTAAATATAGAATGCATGATTAAAATAGTAAATATCTAGATCAGAACTTAATTTTTGTCCTATTTACCTGAACCTGAAAACATCAAGAGAGATGCTAAGCAATGTAAACGGTTGTGAATTCAACTTGTGCTATATTGGCATGCAAGTAATTTCATTCTATGGCTATTATCTCCACAAAAAAACCCACTTCCCTTGATCTAACCTCATATTCTTTTTTTAAAAGGCGTTTCCACTGGAAGATTCTATACAAATTCAAAAGTCACTTTAGACCTTGGCAATCTCACATAAGCTTTATCGGGCAACTTTACTTCTGTGTCTCTAAGTTCCATTTTGGGAAAGTGTATATATGTGGAATGACTGTGGGTAGAGAAGTCTGGTTAAGGTAAATCATAGCCACCTGAAAGTGTGACCAGTTGCTGCATTCTAAAAATAATATATTTTGCGGAGAACTTTACTCTTCCTCATTTTAGCCTCCACTGCTGCAGCCAGAGGCACGGGATTATAAAATCAGTGACACAGTATCACGCCAACTGTACAGCTCTTGGTGAGATTTTTTAATAGAGGAGATGTGATGGGTGGATAGCCCAGCAGTTTCGTCCTATTACTGTACAAATGCTCAGATCCTTATTTACCAACAATCAAGCACACACACACACACACACACACACACACACACACACACACACACACACACACACACACCATATACTGAAAATGTGGATGGGAAGCAAGCATTAGCATTATTATTTCCTGTTTGTTTTGGGTGGAGGTGAAGGGACTTTTTCTTTCTCTAGGATTAGTAGTAGCGAGAACAAGGGAATAATTTAATGATCTTTTTTGTACACACCCATTCGTCAACTTGAGTGAAAATGCTGATTGGCTCATTCTTTTTTTCAGTTTTTCAAGTTCAGCAGGAATGAAGATGATGGGCAGATAAGAATTGTTTTGATGGACTGGGCAGTGGAGTCAATGCCATGTGCATTGTGCAAATGAACAAGCTTATTTCTTTGCTCTTGTTTTCAGGGGCAGCTGACAATCTGGTTTCAGCCTTCAGTCCACTGAAATTGCCCTAGCAAAGAATTTTGTCATGGCAGCTGCCCTTTGGAATAACATTCCCCCTCCAGAGATTGGACCACCTGAACTCTGGACATTTTAAAACAATTATATTTTTCAAGCTTTCGGATAAATTGGTGCTATGTCTGTCAGTGTTTACTCTGCCTTGTTCCATCTGCTATGTGCTGCTCTATGATGTTATTTGCTTGTTTTTAGGCATTATATCAGTTTTAATTTTATGTCGCCTAGTCTGTGCTGAGTTGGGCAACCTTTATAAATCTATATGAAAAATAAATAGCTTTTTAAAACAAATTCAAGTATTTATATTCTTAAATATGTTCCTTATTTGTAATTCATCATACTCTCCTGTTTTGGAATTCTGCCATGGTTTAGTATTTCCAAAACTGCTAACTCATACATAAATGTTCATTTTCTCTATTGTTCCTCTAAGGTCTCCTCTGATTTCCCAGTATTTTCCCCTCTCCTGTAATTCTCACTACTTTTATTCTAATGGCATCCATTTTATTTTTCTTTCTATGGATCTTCATAACTCCATCTGCTTGCTATACTCATATTGAACACTCACAACCACCTCAAATGATAACTATCCAATGCCAACCAACTTATTTTGCCTCCAAGAATTCCTATCACGGAACTCTGTCCTTATTCATCAACATCACAATCTATTTGAGCGGTTCCAAGTTATCAACATTAAGATTAATTATCCCAAAGGGGATTTTCTCCATATACCTTCCTATGGAAGTTTGGTTTACTTGGAGTCTCTGATCCATCAGCATAATATTCTGCTTTGCTTTCAGTCAGCCAAGCACTCCACCTTGACATTATTCCAAAAATAGAAGCAGCCAAGGACAGAGAAGAATAAATAATCTGCTGGATCATGAAAAGATTTTATGAAAATCTAACTTCTTTTGGGTTTTCTGGCTTATTCCTTTAATTCCCATCTTTTCTAACAAACTTTCAGCACAAATTGAATTTCCAAAAATCTCTCTGCATCCTATTCTTATCTGTTTCTTCCACTGTCTGATTTTAACTGTAAACTCTTTGTAATAACAATCTCACTAATTTAGCCTAATCTACAAATGGCTTTATGTTGTATTTTACTTATATGACTTATAGCAAGAAAAAAGTTTCTAAACATCTTATCCCAGGATTGGAAGATAAGCCAGGTTTTGAAAGACTTTTGGAACATTATCAGGATAGGAGCCATGATGTAAGCATAAATAAATTATACTACTAATAATAAATGCGGGTATACATTGATTTAAAAATATTAAGTTGTCAAAGATAAGCAGAAAAAAGTTTTATCGTGTTAAGATCAACATTGTTAAAACTATGCATAATATACATACTAGCTGGTAGGAGAAATTCCTAATGCACTTATTCTTGTGTGATAATGTTCTCTCATTTAAATTCATGTATTTCTGGAATAATTTTAATTGATATTAATTACTTCCATGTAATTATCCCTATTTTACAATAGAAGAGAATAAAGCTTTTGCTTTTTCCTTTTGCCAACTTAAAGCAGATTCTGGCCAAGCCTACAGAAAGCTTTTCAAAAGAAGTTGTTGGATAAATCCTTATCTTACACAAAACTCCTTTGTCAGCTTTGCTCTCGGATGCCTATAAATCTGTTTATCTATGGATATTTTTTGATGTACCGCTGATTCAGATTTCCATTTTACATTGCCTTTGCTTTAGCTAATGTTTTTACTAAGTCTCTCCCATAAACTTTCATTGATAGTTCAACTGCAAGAGACAAATGCTTCATTGTAAGCAATGAATGGACTGTCTCATTTAGCTGAATGGAGGTTTCAAAGATTCTTACTGTGCCCAGTTTGAGGTGACTCTGCCATGCTATGTATGATAAGAGGCCTGGAGAAAATTTGGATACAATGCTTCTCTGCTCCCAGTGTTTTAATTCTTGTTTTATCTTGTTGGCAGAGTTACATGTAAAAAGAGATGAAAGAAATTTGTGTACTTAGAACAATGTTTCTCAACCTTGACAATTTTAAGGCATGTGGACTTCAACTCCCAGAATTCTACAGCCAGCAATGCTGGCTGTGGAATTCTGGGAGTTGAAGTCCACATGCCTTAAAATTGTCAAGGTTGAGAAACACTGACTTAGAAGATGGACAGTGCAGTTCTACCAACAGCTATTTAGAAGGCAACTCTCCTTTCAGACCAAGATCAGGACAAAGGGTTTTTTTGTTTTTTGTTTTTACAAAGTCCTCAATTTATTCGCCTAGGGCAGAGGTCCCCAATCTTTTGGGCACCACGGACCAGTTACATGGAGAGAGGTTTTTCCGCGGATCGGAGGGGCATGGTTTTGTGTGCTGTCTGCATCCCGCGGATGGGGCTTTGCTTATTTGTGTGGCCCAGTTGCTGGCATGCCGCGGCCTGGTAGTGGTCCACGGACCGGGGGTTGGGGATCCCTGGCCTAGGGTACTACAACTACCATGAGAAAAGTAATCTTTCTACCACTGATTCCTTTATTGGCTCTCCTGGGTACCACCTACTACAAAGCAAATGCAGTGAGGCTCAGGGAGGTTACATGGGTAGGGGGATGCTTACCCAAGCAATTTCAAATCTTCTCTGCCAGTTTCCCCATTGACTTCATTTGTGGGAAGCAAGGAGGGAAGGCTGCAAATCATGATCACCTGACAGTGGGATACTGCAACTGTTGTAAATACGAGCTGGTTGCCAGATCGCATCCAAGCATCCTGGGGTACTGGGACGGCTGGAACTTTAAGAACTGGTCAAAAGTATCATTTGTTTAGTGCTGCCGTAACTGTCAAGTGGTTGTTAACCAAGGACTATCTCTGTGCTGGAGGGAAGAGCCACTTCTCCCTGTACATATAATGCTGCTGGGGAAGTGGGCACCAGATTTTTAAAGCATCGCTAGCTCCCGATTCTGAAATGACTAGTTTCCTGTTTGGGGGGAAAGCAGAAGATGCTAGTTAGACAATTCCACTACAAAACTGTGGCTATGAACAGAACATTTGTATAATCAGGAATGGACACTTTGCAAAATGAGCATAACTCTTTCATCTTGCAATCTGTATTATGCTTTTTATCAAGACTATTGCCGATGCAGTTCTCGTAAACACTTGGGCAAAGATAGTTTTAAACAAGAATGTCCATCTCTACTAGCAGGGAAATTATGCAATATGTTCTGCTTCAGGAGGGAAAAATTATAGTTGTATGCTACCAAGGATACTTCTACACCACCAACTTTTCGCTCAGCAAGTTCTATAAAGTAATTTTTAGCAGAGCTATTCCCCATCATCATCCTTGTACTACTTGAGAACACTATGCGGCTGAACAACAATGGAACACAAAACAGTACTCCTGCTCCTATCAACTGTGTTATCTTTGGTGTTCTTCTTACAAAATAAGTTGTACGCAGCTTCAGAGCTGCTACAGTGAAGGACTCCTATAACAGACTAGGACCTTAATGTTTTCAGTTCCTTTCTCAAGGAAAAAAGCAATAAATGGCCTTGTCTATTAGTACTAGCTATGCTTTCGTGAAAAATGGATGTTGATTTGTTTATCTATTCCAGATAGTGCCACTTGAATGTTATAGTCTGCATTCTTCAGCTTTTATCTTTATCTCGCTTTCAGCCACTCAGAGAATATTTAGAGATACAGAATAAAAATATTTATATAACTTTCATAACTCAGCACATGCAAATGGAGAACTGATAAGTTTTAGTGATGTTTGTCCCATGAGCAGTTAAGATCAGCTGCCAGAAGCAGAAAAATAAGATGGGATAAGAATTCCTGCCAATAGGAAGATGCCCACTAGTCAAAAAATAAACTGAAAAAAAATCTGGTCTATTGTGCACCACAGATCCATCAAAAGTAAGCCAACTCACCTACCCGATATTGGCACCAACAGTGTAATGGAATCATGTGATGTGATAACAATCTATCTCCTCTGATGGTGCAACAAACTCCTTGGTTTGGAACGTAGGTTCATTGCGTGACCAATTATTTTGTTATTTTGAAATTTCGGTAGCTTGTAAGATGTTAGAATCCTGGTAGGTTTGTTACTACAGGACCAAGTTGCCCTAAATCGCTTTATATTAATTATTTTAACTGAATAATAAATGTATCTGATATGCATTAGGATTCATAGGGACAGAGCATTAATTAGTGGCACTAAAAAAAAAAAAGCTAGACACCTTGCTTGTAGTAGGTGGGGAGAAAGTAAGACCCACAGCATCTCCATTGATTCTCTTCACTCTCCTTTCTCTGAACCAAAAGATTCAGTTTGCAGTTTCAGATGTCTCAGCATTGGCTGAGATAGGATGATAGGAAAACATTCACACCTCAAAACCTGTTCATTATTGAAGCAGATGCTCCCTTGATTTTTCTTTTTTCTGCCTTACTCTATATTAGCTTGCATTTCTTATAATTTTAAAAACTTTTAATAAAATCTTTTTAAAAAACCCTAGCAACCTAATACAATCATACTATTATATTCTGCCTAAACCTTCTATTATTGTATGAAACCTAAAGTGGTAGAGAAATTAAAACATACATATGCTTGAGAATATCATGTTTCTGACTTGCAGGGATGTGGGAAGTTAGAAATGTTTATATTTGTGTATGAGTAAAACTGAGTTGTAGCATATCCTGTACTTCTCCTATTTTAGTACACTGCATATATGAGATTTCCAGCAATGAATATACAGTCCTCCACCTTCCAGGCCTATGACTATCATCATTTGCATCATTAAAAGAGACAAGAAATTTCTTAATTGACACATCTAGTGCCCAAAATGTCAGCCACTGTAGTCAATTTAGAAGCACAGGACTAACAAGAACAAAAGCTGTTCCAGAATTTCTCTACAGGACTCAAAATGACTCCCCTTTGGAATGCTTTAAAACAGCTCAGCTGTAACTTTCCAGTACATTATTGGCTGAAGCAGTAACATAATGATCTACTGTGACAAAAAAAAAACCCAATAGTATTCCAGCTTCTAAAAATATGGATTCTGCCTGAAGCCACTTTTCTCACCTACCTTCATTTTCACAAGGATGATTTTTGTTCATACAATTCTTCCGTAACAAATATAGGCTGTTAAAATATAACTTTCAATTGACATTGAAAGTTGATTCAGCAATGGGAAAATCCTGTAGCTTCCTGGATTAAAAATCTGTACCTAACACATAAGTCACAAATAGCCTAAACATAATTTTTCAGTAACCTCCACACACTAAGCCTGCTCTGTGGCGAGATCTCTTTGTTGTACAAGTAATTTTTGACATGTCCAATTGCTGAAAACTAGGCTATTGCTACCATTTATTGACTGCAAAATAGAAAGTGTATAAAACCCATAAAGCAACACTTTTTAGGAAGAGAGGGCAATTCCCAATTCTTGTCTTTAACATTCCCTGTATACTATAAATATAGGTACTCAACTTATGACTATAATTGAATCCAGAATTACAGTCGTAGATAATGCCGGTTGCTAAGTGGGTCATCATGTGAGTGACCCGATTTTTGTGTGTGTATTTGTGTGTGTGTGTGGTGGTTAATAAGGAAAGCTGGCACTCATTAAGCCAGGGGTATCAAACTGCTGGCCCACGGGCTGGATGCATCATGCCGAAACCACGTTCATCCCATTGCTGGCAATGGAAAAAAAGTTGCAATATGTCGCAACACATCACGTGATGTTGCGAGTTTGACATCCCTGCATTAAACGAACCCATGTTTGCAATGGGCCTTTTTTTTTCCCTCCAGAAACAAGAAATAAACGGCAGGTCCTGACATATATATATTTATTTATATAAATAAATAAATTGTGGTCACATTAACTGTGGGACACTGCAAAACAGCTATAAATGCAGGCCAATTGCTGAGTACCTAAAACGCAATCACGTGAATGCCATAGGAATTTTAAACCTGGGTCATAAGTACTTTGGGGGGGCGGTCCATCCTAACTTTGAATGGTTACTAAGTGACCAGTCATTAAGTGAGGACTACCTGTAAAAACAACATTTCCTCTTATTGTTGTAGCTGTGTCCTAATTTAAGAGGGCAGCAAATTTTATGGCAATTGTTTACTGGTGGCAAAAGGACTGCTGATACCACTTTGATTCAACCATGGGGAGAAGCATCCCCCACCCCATGAGTGCTCTAATTTTCAAAAGCTAATAAATGATAGTTGGTAGCTGTATTTGCATATCAGTGGTCTTAGAAGAAACTTAGGAAAGTCAAAGATAGGTAGAGATAATTTCTTTTATTTTTTTTCCACATAAAAATTGTGCATGAAATGAGAAAAGGAGAGAAGACATAGCTCTGTAAGAAGTTTTCTTCCAAGAAATGCTCAAAAGCAGAAATTTGTTAGACTGCTGATGCTATGAACCCTAATTTTATGTTTACCCTGAATGTATGAATAAATAGAAGTCCAAACACTGCAAATCTCCAATCAAGGAAATTAAATACTAAACAAGTGCTAGCAGGCCTGAAAGTTCTTATTGCTTGGCAGTAGAGCAGATACATACAGCAATATACAAGTAAAACAAAGCTGCCTTTGAGCTGAACTCAGATCCTGGTGACTTGCATTGACCTATCTATCTATTTATTTATTTTATTTATTAAATTTGTAAGGTTGCCTATCTATCCGACAAAACTCTGGGCAGCGAACATACCATATAAAAACATCAGCAGTAAAACAAACAAACAACAAAATTAATATAAAAGATACACACCATGATGACAAAGTTCAAGAATTTTTCTTCACTTCGCTGAAAACTGCCATTTGCTTAGGATTTATTGGATTATTAAAATAAATCTTCTCTTTAACATTATTTGATAACTGGCCAGTAAAACAGCTCAACCCACCTCATAGGGTTATTGCTGTGGGGCAAATAGGAGGAGGAAATTATGTGAGATAAGTTTGTCGCCTTGAGTTATTTGTAAAAAAAAATAAAGATGAGATACAAATAAATATATAAAAATATTTTGGAGCAGGATGCTATCAAAAGTCTTAAGCACATTTTAATGAACAAGAAAAAAATTTCTACACTGGAAGAGAGAAATTATAGGAGACAAAGGATGGAACCACAAATCATGACAGCTATAATGTGGACTCTTTACCATTTGGCTTAATGTGGTA
Source organism: Protobothrops mucrosquamatus (assembly GCF_001527695.2). Taxonomy (NCBI): domain Eukaryota; kingdom Metazoa; phylum Chordata; class Lepidosauria; order Squamata; family Viperidae; genus Protobothrops; species Protobothrops mucrosquamatus. The sequence goes on along the minus strand of NW_015387203.1, from coordinate 237,143 downwards.
TGCAAATCTACCCTAAAAATCATTGTACAAGCTTTATAGAATGCAATATCTTTAAATATTGCATTAGTAACTTTATTTTAAGACTATAGCAATATCTTTATTGGATCATGCCCAGACCCCCTTTAAGGGCGAGTCAGGCACTACCTGGGTGCCCACAAGCAGGACATATACAGTATTTCCCTCACAGTGTGGTAAAGACACAAAACACATACAGTTTGCTAACATTTAGTGCAGGGGTAGTCAACCTTGGCTCTTTTATGACTCGTGGACTTCAATTCCCAGAATTCCTGAGCCAGCTAAGCTGGCTCAGGAATTCTGGGAGTTGAAGTCCACGAGTCATAAAAGAGCCAAGGTTGACTACCCCTGATTTAGCATCTTAGCTCGGGACTAAGGGGAAAGAGTGCCATCTACTGATTCACCAGTTATTAGTCATCTTTTGGTTTTCATCAAAGTAAAATAACATACTTGATATTGTACCTCTCTTAACAAAATCATGTTAGATGAGGATAAATGATTGAGAAAAATTACTTGCCACTAAAAATCCATATTCAAAATCTATTGATTTGTGTCTATAATAAAGGTAGCAGCACATTATGGAAGTTTTGAAGTAAAAAGAGTATCCATGTACTTAAACATTTGGCTTGTTTGCTTTTTAAACTAATAAGATACATATAATAAGAACAGAATCATAGGGCTGAAAAGGACTTTGGAGGTCTCCTTGGCATTTGTTTCACAGGCACAGAGTGTCATGGACCCACTCCCAGACCCCTCTCCAGATGCGAGTTCAGAGGAGGGCAAGTTTGAGTCTGCATAGGAAAGTGTGGAGCCGAGTATTGGTCAGGATCGGGGCTCAGACAATGCTAGCCTGATAGAGCAACCTCAGCTGGATCGGACCAGCAACAGGCTGAGGGAGGTGAGACACAGCTACAAGTTGGCCAGGAGGCTCCAGGGTAGGACCCAGAACAGCAATGAGGTGATGGAGTACATATCGCCTTCTGATCCAAGAACAGGTAGAGCAGAAAGGAGACAGAAACAATGCCGGTCAGTAAGACTACTCATGAGGAGGCAAAATTGCTTCTCGTGAAGATCTGCACCATGTTGCCTACTTACCACCACCCTGAGGACTTGAGTGTTGCTAGAGCAACATGCCCAGTTCTGTACCGTGTGTCGTGTATCCTGGCCTGTTTGATTCCTAGCCTGCTTTCCTGGACTTGTGTACACCCAGGGACTCTTCCTGCACTGAGCTTGGAATCTGGATCTATGCAACAGGGGTGCTTTCCGAGGACCTGTTTGGGAGGCTTTAATAAACACCTGTAGGACTCTTGCAGTATGCGTATGTGGGGGGGAGGGGAGTGGGGCAGCACACAGGGTACCATTTTACATGGAATTTTTCTGTACCAATATATTAAATCTGTACAAGATCTAGATTTCACATTTGGGAGGTTTTCCTTCTATGACATTCATACATAACACCAAAAACCTTTTCAACAAAGGATACACCAGTCAGTGAAATGGAACACCTGCATACTCAAATACTGATGTTAAGCTGCTGAGAAGTTAATAGTAACTAACAGTATTGGCAACTCCAATCGCATTGTTTTTATAATTCTTCGTCATTAAAATTAAAGACATCTTAAGGTGGAGCTTGAGCTTTGATAATGTGAGCACCTCTAATTTTCCTGTAAGTGCCTACTTTTTTTGGATCAAGCAAGACTTAATTCATTGGTTATGAAAGGAATTGATCAACAGGCTTGTTATCCGAGCCCAACATCGTGGCTGAGAGTGACTGGCCTAAGGTTACCCAGCTAGCTTTCATGCCGAAGGTGCAGGACATGAACTAACACTCTCCTGGTATCTAGCCCCGTGCCTTAACCACTAGAATAAACTAGCTCTTAAAGCTACAACTGACTCTTAAAACACTTTTGAGATATTTTACTCCATGGTAGCTGAACCTTATATCAATGATCACAATATTAAGGTGAAATATTCTAGTCAGAATAGCATATTGTTAAAACATGTTGGACTGGCATCACAGAAACTCAGATTGTAGTCCACCTTCAGCCACAAAGCTCACTTGGATAACTTTGATCCAGTGACTTTTAGGACATCCTATCTCACAGGACGGCAGCAAGATAAGCGTGAGGAATGAATGTTGTAATACTTTAAACTTCTAATAAATAAGACGAACTGATTTTTTTCCCCTAGACTCATCCATTTTCTATTGGCAGCAATACAAAAGTAGTTTGCCACTGGTGTCTTTTGGAATGCTTAACTTCTCAGCCTATCATTTCAGTATTCACTGAAAATCTCGAAAATACTCAGACCTAGCTCTATCTGGCTTCAGACAAGACTAATCGGGTGCTAACACCACTTGAGACAGTTACATAATGATTATATTAAACTATAAGCTTATTATTAAATCTGTAAACCTAGTTCCTGCCTCCCTGTCCTTACCACCAAGCACTTGAGATAAGAAGTTTCTGACTTTATTTTCAATGAACCATATTTTCTCTTCATATCTAAGGGTGAACATACTAAGACTATGGTTTATTAAAATAACATAATAAAGATTAAACAAAACTTGTTGCAATGAACTAGTTAGCCATTCCTACCACAATACCAAGACAAAAAAAAACAAAGGTTTTCAATCTCTCCATAACTCTATCAGAGAACAGAATGTCCAAAATTCAGACTATAATATACAGTGCTATATGTTAAATGCAAGCCGCAGGCCAGAAAATCTGTTACTGCCTTTTTGCTGATATCTTAGAGCAGGGGTAGTCAACCTTGGCTCTTTTATGACTCATGGACTTCAACTCCCAGAATTCCTGAGCCAGCTATGCTGGCTCAGGAATTCTGGGAGTTGAAGTCCATGAGTCATAAAAGAGCCAAGGTTGACTACCCCTGCCTTAAGAGAAACTTCACATGGAAATGAAAATATGAAAATGCACTAATTCCACAATTTGGAGGATGTTACAAATAAGGTCAATCACTCTTAACAAGATGTTTGAAAAGTTCCAGTTTGGTGTGATGGTGAAGATGCTGGCCCAGAAACCAGGAAACTTGTGGCATAAAAGACAGTTGGGGACTCTGGACCTGTCACTTTCTCTCTTAGCCAAAGCCACTCACAGGATTGAGAGGAAAATAAGAGAAGTATTAGGTACTGTCAACGCCTTCAGTTATTTATAGCAAAGGCAGGATAAAAATGTAGCAGAAATTTCTACTTCAACATACACGCATGATCAAAAGTGAATTCGTGGTGACTTAAAACGCAAAAAGCCAGACAAAAGTGAAACCCTTAAGTTTCGACCTCCAGCGAGCACCCGACCACATCCAAGCAGCTACACGCAATTGCAACAGAAGGGGAATAGCTCCATATTCCCTCCTTCGCGGGTGAATCGTGATCCCCAGTCTAGCTAGCGCAAGGGTAGGCAACCTCGGCTCTTTTATGACTCATGGACTTCAACTCCCAGAATTCCTGAGTCAGCATAGCTGGCTCAGGAATTCTGGGAGTTGAAGTCCATGAGTCATTAAAAAAAGCCGAGGTTGCCTACCTGAGCTAGCGTATAACCAGCCCTAAACCCAACCCGGCCCGGCGCTGCTCCGCGTCCGAGTCCATAGAAGCCCACAGCAAAAGCAACCAACATCAGCACGTATCAGCAGCAGCCCAGCCCCCCTCAACATCCACAGGGAACCACCGCCGCGAGGAACAGAAGAAGCGAGAGCCCTCAACGCACCCTCACCGCGACCACGTGGAACCTTCCGCTCCGAAAGCCTTTCTTAAAAAGCTCGATCACGTGACGTTACAGGCCCATTTTTTTTCAAAAAAAAAAAAAAAAATCCGGGCAGGGGGAGGGCGCCTGCGTGTGCTCGCTTATGGCGTGAGTGACGGAAGTGACGTTTGTCTAAAAAAAAAAAAAAAAAAAAAACTCGGTCGAAAACTCCGAGGCGATATAAAAAGAGAGGGAGAGGAAGAGAGAGAGAGAGGGGGGGGGTAGA
>NW_015387203.1:195863-232237 GCF_001527695.2 Protobothrops mucrosquamatus | reverse complement strand
TCTGGGAGTTGAAGTCCACATGCCTTAAAATGGTCAAGGTTGAGAAACACTGTCCAATGCTGGCTGTGGAATTCTGGGAGTTGAAGTCCACATGCCTTAAAATGGTCAAGGTTGAGAAACACTGTCCAATGCTGGCTGTGGAATTCTGGGAGTTGAAGTCCACATGCCTTAAAATGGTCAAGGTTGAGAAACACTGTCCTACATACAGTGGTCCTGGATTTCGGAAGTCTTTCCCCTCCTTTTCCCACCATTTTGCAAATAAAATTACTCATAAAAAGTATTGCTTTCTCAACTAAAGAAGCATTGGGTTTTGTTTTTTTTAAATTGGCTTCAGTAGTATCTTTGTTGCCAAGAAGAGAAAGATTAGATTTTTTTTTTTTGGAGCTGGTTCCAGAAATACATTTGGAAGGAAAGAGATAACATTAAATAAGAAAGAATAGTAAAGGGCCTAGTCTCAAGAGAGCTGTTAATTGCATTTATTTTACTGTCTTAATTGCATTTGAGCTAAGTGTATTTGATGCAGGTTTTCTTTACTCTTCAAGTTAAATGTATGGTCTCTCCAGTTGTACTAAACAGAGTACATAATGAGTAGTAATCAGGCAGATACTTCTCCGTTCTTTGAAACTTTGCTTGCCTTTGTATGCATGTACATGTTTACTGTATTTCACATAACTGAATTACAGCCTTAAAACTGCAGAAATTCTAGCACAGTGTTTCTCAACCTTGACAATTTTAAGGCATGTGGACTTCAATTCCCAGAATTCCACAGCCAGCAATGCTGGCTGTGGAATTCTGGGAGTTGAAGTCCACATGCCTTAAAATTGTCAAGGTTGAGAAACACTGTTCTAGCATATGGTAATCAAGTTGTGACTCTTTTATTTTATTATTATAGATTATGGTTATGCTATGGAATTTTATAGCATTCAAGGCACAAACCAGCAATAGAGTATGTTTTTTTCCCCTTAAAAAAAACAAGGTATAGCTTTCTATACTTATACCAAAACAAGGAACAATGAATGCCACATTCATCTTCAGCTAGAAATCTGTACTGGTTTTGTTGAGGTGTTCTGAGAAAGGTTGTGTCTGGAGTGCAGTTGAGATTGCCTATTTTATGACAAAAATTCTATTGTTTTAAATTCAGGTTAATATATGCAGGTGGTTGACTTATGATCACTATTCAGCCCAAAATTTCTGTTGCTAAGTGAGACATTTCTTAAGTGAATTTTGCCCTATTTTATGACCTTTTTTGCCATAGTTAAGTGAATCACTGCAATTAGTTAAGTGAATATGGTTTCCCCATTGACTTTGTTTGTCTGAAAGTTGCAAAAGGTGATCTCATGACCCCAGGACACTGCAGTTACCATAAATATGAGTCAGTTGCCAAGCGTCTAAATTTTGATCACGTGACCCTGGGGATGCGGCAATGGTCGTAAATGTGAAAAATGGTGATGTCACTTTTTTCAGTTCCGTTGTAATTTTGAACGGTCACTTAATGAACTGTTGTAAGTCGAGGACCACCTGTATTAAAGTGTTTTATGGGGAAAGCATAGAAGGGAATGAAGAATGCACTTCATTTTAAAGCAACAAATCAATCTTTTGGTTCTCCAAAGCTCACTTTTTCATTAAAGCATTGCTTGTAACTCCTCCCTTTCACTATCTTTAATGGAAATATTAAACAACGCTGTTAGTGTTTATTCCTTGTTATTTTTAAGCTTTGCCTTTGCTGTTTTTCTGTTTTTCTTGTTTCTCATGAATATGAGCATATGAGATGATGGTTGGGTTCACACATTCATTACACCAAGCAATAACTTGTTTTGTCATGTTTTCTTGTATAAAGTACAAGCATGCTCTGGTAGCTTTCTGTTAAAGAGTATCTTCTCCCTATCATTTAGGGCAGGGATCCCTAATCCCCAGTCTGTGGCCGTGGCATGCCAGCAACTGGTCCACACAAACAAGCCAAGCCCCATCCGCGGGATGCAAGCAGCACACAAACCCACACACTCCGGTCTGTGGAAAAACTCTTCTCCATGAAACTGGTCCCTGGTACTCAAAAGGTTGGGGACCTCTGAGTTAGGGAGACTTTCTTCTTTCTTTCCCAATTGCCCACATGAGTCAAGTAAGCCTTTGGTTACAGCAGTTGATCAAAAGATTTCATTATAGGAGCCAGCATAATCTGTCAATGTTTTAAATTGTTTCAAAGGAAGAGAATGTTTATATGCACAGGTCATAAAGTTTAAAGTTATGCTGGACACCAAAAAAGATTCTTATGATCTGGTTTGAAGATCCATGGTCCATTTCCCCCCCTCCCCGGTCATGTGATCACATTTTGGGTCTTTGGCAAGTGTTTGCAAACGTTGCAGCATTTGTGGTGTCCTGCGGTCACACGACCACAAGTTATGGCATTTTTGCTGGAAACCAGAGTTTGCTTCCAGTTTTCTGCAAAAAAAAAATGTCCATTGTGAAGAGTTTGTTCACTTAATCGCCATGGTGTTTGCTTTACAACTGGGACAAAAGTCATAAAATCAGGTGCAGTTATGTGATGATCCATTTAATGTCCAGCATAACTAATGACTGTAATTCCTGACTTAATTACAGTTGTAAATTAGGACTACCTGTAAACATGCTTGTCCATTCCTATATTTAAAATATGTATTGTATTTTGCTCCAATGCCTTTTTTTCCCCTTGGAATGCTAATTATTTGGAATTAAGGAAGTAAAATTAAGTTATGTAAAGAACCTAAATAGACTTTTTCCCATTTTTGAAGATTTTCTGTGCAGGTTTTATAAAATGGGGCATAATCCTGGCAATGAGCCAACAAATAGAAATGAGGATGGAGATCAATTTGTTGTCTTCCTTTCCTACCTAGATTAGAAAGCTATTCATTTAGAATAGCTGAAGTGGTAGTCTAAATATTTTATGAGTCAAGAGCATATTATAGGGCTTTGGATTATGATTTTTTTTCTTCCCATATGATTTCTGATCCTCTTGTTAATTTTATAGCTCTAGCAATTGGGGAGTAGAAGAATTATGTTTCTGCAGAAGTATCCTGGTAATACCAGGGATTGATGAGATCTTTCCCCTGGGTGGAGACACACTGTTTTTTTAATTCTGGGATACTATCCTTTATTGCAACATAGAGGAACTTCAAATACTATACAAACAAACAATCTAATAGTAATTTAAAAGTCATAGTACAATCAGATTCATTTCAACTAGACTGACTTGAGATTTGTGAATTTGCTGCTTTTCCAACTGTGATGTAGCATTCTAAAGTTTTTGTTGAAGCTATTGTTGTGGAGAACAAAGGAGATAGTTTAGGCCCAATCCAATGCATGGAGGGATTCAGTAAAACAGCAGGAGACAACCTGGTGGTCTTTCAAATAATTTGAAGTGTGAATTTTTTTTATGTCTGCCATTGATCACACAGTTCAAAACATGTGGAGATCATAAAGTTATTTTCCTCTGCCAGACAGGAATCCAAGAACTCCACTTGTCTAGTTTTCTTACAGTATATCAAGGTGAAGTCATTTTGCTGGGCTGTTAAAGGGAATTTCTTTTTGTCAAGCCTTTCTTTTGTATTGGCCTTCCTTGGCTATATAATCCAGGTGCTTGCTCCATTACATTACATGAAAAAGAAGGAAATCAGAGCTTTGCTGGATCCTTTAAAATGCTGCCTCTCAGTAGTGTGAGTGGATTATGCCTAAGGTGTATTTGCTTTCTATGAGTAAAATGTATTCTGAAGAAAAATCTATTATAAGAACTGTATCCCGTATTCTACTTGTAATTCTATAGCAACAAAGTTGCTGAACGTTGCTATATACAAAATATAACTTTCTCAGTTTGATCAGTTGTTTTCGTTTTGTGTTTTTGTTGACAATGAAGTTACCAATTTTCTCTAAAATTCAGAGAATGGCTTTAAGTAACATAGTAAATATTGTGTATTATAAAAATAAACAAATGTACATTTCAAATTTTTACAACTCCTGTCATACTTAGCCATTGGCCGTTTGGACCAAGGGTTGATAAAACAAATGTATGTAGTTAGAAAATTTATGTACTACTTTTCAGCAAAAGCTCCAAACATCTGAACAGCATCAAATTGCCTACCTTTACTACCTTAGCATCATAAATGCAATGTACCTAAATACATTCATTTTATTCAATTTTTTACATAATCTCAGAACTATCCATATACCCAACAAAACCATTAATATATATGATCATCAGTTTCTATGGAATAATATAGTAGAGAATTCCCATAGATACCATCAAGTAATATCTTTTTCACATTTTGAATAATTCATTTGTAACTCTGTATTAATACAATGCCCTTAGAATAGCAGTTCCCAACCTTTTCTATACCCCACGCCCCTAGAACGCTTCTGATATACTCTTGCACCCCTTACAAAAGTTCGAAATAACGGCAACGAATTATGCATACACACTATAATTTTGAAAACCCAAGTTTTCACACCCCTTGGAATATTGTCTCGCGCCCCCAGTGGATGCAAGCACCCCTGATTGGGAACCTCTGCCTTAGATGGATTGAGCCCCTCCTGCAAATTTAAAATAGAGCGCAGTGTCTTACTGTCTTGGAATTTCAGCATGTTAAAATAATATGGGTGGGTGGGAAAATAAATACAAAAGTAATGAAATCCTATTCCAAAATTACTCATAAAGAAGGCTCCACGTCAAATATAATGTGAAGCTTTCATTAAAATGTGAGCTTTAATATTGTTTTTGGATGTTGTACGCTTCATACAGGATAGCAATGCTGTTTTTTCTTTCCAAATACCAGACAGCAGGGGCAGGTTCTTCAGCTGAAGGAAAACTCCTTTCGTAGCTCTGGGAACCATCTCATTAATTTTATAATCATGAAAAGCATTTTATAAAATGTATGTGTTGTATTGGAGGCCAATTTGAGTCATTGTTAAGAAATAAGAAAAAGAGTTTAAATTGTTCAGCTTTCTAAGAAAGATGTGTTAGGTGACATTTGTATTTGACTATATAAAGCAAAAACAATTATAGCATTGCATCATGTGTCACTAAAATTGTTGGCCTATTAGTTCATTTCCCTTGGGAAAAGCTTCTAACAATTAATTAGCTGTTTTTAAACTGAAACAGTAGACTAGTTCTGTTTTACTGATAGATCATAATAATAGATCAGCTATTGCTACAGATATCTCAGAATTTAATATATATGGGTATATTAAGTATATTTAAAATTACTTCCTGTTATTATACAGTAATCATACACAGCTTAAGTGAATTAGAAATCCTGAAATAAGGGCATATTATATTCATGCACAAACTCATTGCAGCTTAATATGCTCTGATTATTTTAAATATGAAGCCGGCTTAGTCGGGATTGAGAGTTTTCTTCATTGTATTGTTGAATGACTTGTGATAGATCTGAAACCAGGTGCTATTTTCACTCTTAGTATAGGGAGGGTGAAATTTTAAAATATTTCTTTTCTTTTCTTTTTAAATATATTTTATTATTTTTTTACAATAACAATCTTTAATGCTTAGTAAAGCACTAAAAGTCTAAAATATTTTAAAATTATATTAAAATATTATTTATTTTAAAATATTTCTGCAATCCTTATGAGAAAGGGAATGCTAACTTTACAATGTTAAATCATTTCTGAACCTATATGTAGAGAGCATGTAGTATGTCAGTCAGCTCTTTAAAACATTTCTAAAGGCATTTGGAATTTTTGCTCATTTTATCTCTGTATTGGTACTTTGTAATAAGAGCAATATATAATTAGCACTTTGCTACGAATTATTTAGATATAGAGATGTCATCCAGTGCTATTGAAAAAGCAAGAATCGGTGTTTCCACTTGTAAAAACCTACCAAGAAAACCCAAGCAATGTGTTTTCCACCAAAGGTGGATTTCTGGCTATCCCTTTATGAAGTTGCAGTTTAGATAATGCAATGCTGGTACTTCTGTGGTTAGGTCGTTTATTGCTTAGTTTCTGCAAACTATTGTTACGCAGATTTATATGGGCCTGATTCCACTTAGATTTTTCAGATATATCATAAACTTCACTTTCCACCAGTTTTCAGGCTTGATTTGTGTTCAAACTTGAGCTACCCATAGTTTCCTGATTTCTTTCCAAATATCAGATGATAATTTACCAGAAAAATAGAGTGTGTTATTTTTTCATCCATTCCTTTGTAAATGAGTAAAAGGTGATAAAGTTATATAGTCTACGGATTATGACTGCTCATAGTGCCAAACTAATCTGAACTTAATCTACCCAATATTTGGAAGTGAATTGATAGATCGATGTGCCTAAGATTTTATTCTAAAACAATAGATGCCCTGTCAAGTGTTGGGCTAAGTATATCTGGAAAAGTTATTGTTAAAATGATTCTTTTAATATTTTATATAATCTCCAATTGTTGTAGTTTAATGTTAGTAAAACATTATTTAGCACCACAGTATTTTGTAAGTCAGAAGCAGTTGTCCCCCCCCCCCACCCAAATGGAAGGGGTAATTAAAATGTCATATTTTGAACGAGAGCACAGAAAAGCTTACATTTTATAAGCTAGCAGAAATTGTACCTGTGCAAATATTTTTCTTATTTGATTTGGTATTTGATCCCCAAATATCTCTTTTTTTTTTAATTTGAACATTCAGAAGAATCTCTTTGAAAGAGCTAAGAGTAGTGACTCTTTTCCCAATGTGTTTGATCCTTTTAAGGGAACTTTTTCTTGATAAAATCTCAAACCCTATAAAAAGGAACTCAGTCGCTGGTATTAATTACAGTCCAATAGAAATAATGTCCCTGTTTATTTGTCATTTTATATTATATTATGTTTTTTGTTGCCTTAGTACTTTATCTTTAAAAATCTCTTCCATATAAAGTTGAGATACAGAGCTGAATTTAATTTTTCTTCTGTTAGTCTATATACCTTGCATTTCTATTTTTGTTTGTTCATAAAGTAATTCTTACTCTAAAATGCATGAAGAAATTTTTTGCGTACTAATAATCCTTTTGGACGTAGCTGCAAACAGTTGCTCAATAAGTTCGTATTTGTTTCTCATCTTTGTGAAACTTTTGTTTCATTGCAGAAGAGGTACAGTTTGGCAGTTGGCCCTCCCAAAAAGGATCCAAAAGTTAAAGGTGTGCAGTCAGCAGCTGTGCGAGCCTTTCTCAGAAGGCAAGAAGAGGAACAGAAGAAAAAGGGTATCACTCAGTATTTTTCTTTCTGTAAAGGCTGTTATTAGTTATTCTTGAGAATAACTTTTTTCTGCCTTCCTTTTGAAACATCATTCTCATGCTTTCCTTACTTTTACATATTCGGTGTCCTCTTGACACTGAAGCAGTAACAAAACGGATTTTTTTAAAATTGTTTATTGTTCCTTAGTATCTGCAAGGAATTCTTATTTTAGCCTCACAGACATTTTGCAGTCAGTTGCTACAATATAAGGGGTAATGAAAGTGACTCGGTCAGTAAAACCCTCAGGAATGGTTGCTCTGATGAAACCCCAAAAGTAGTCATGGAAGAAGGTGACCGCATTAAAAAAAAAAGGAACCTGGGGACAGCAAATGCTGGGAATTGTGTAAGTGACGATTATGCTAAAATATATACACAATTTGCTAAATATAGGGAATGAAGATGGGTTGATCTTTTGGATATGATTTATGGGGCTTAAGAGCAAGTAAAGTTATAAAAATATGTTTAAGGTGTGGTCTTTGCACAGGCCTAGTGGGAGTGATCCCCCTGTGGCCTTTTTCTATGCAGAATAAAGTCTTTTGCGATCTCCACCTCGGTGTGTGTTTTCATTGGGCATTGCACACCAGGCAAGACCAGTTTTCTGGGATAACAATTTTAGTTTTGTATCTATATACAGGTAATTAGAAGTAAGTTGATAAGTAGTGTCGATATTATACAGTTAAAAGCAAAAACAAATACAGTTAAAAAAAGAATAGTGTACTGATTTTCTTCTGCCATCTTACAAAGAGCTACAGGTAGTCCTTGACTTACAGTCACAATTGGGACCGGAATCTTGGGTTGTTGAGCAAAGCAATCATTAAGCAAGATAACCTATCACCACTTTGCTCAACAACCACAACCTCTGGTCATTAAGCAGATGGAGTCCTAGATAAGGAGTGGGAGAGCTGTCAGGCCCCCAAAACCAAAACTCATGATGATTCTTCCAAGTATATTTCATTATTGTTCCACGCATCCAGACAGAATCTTGCAAAATGAAACCACTCTACACAAGCCTAAACTCAGAGAACTGTTAGGGAGGGGGTGTCTTCACCCTCTCTCCCACACAAACTATATGAACTGAACTGTTTCTTACTCTTGGAATGTACTCCCTCTCTCTCTCTCTCTCTCGGGAATCCTGACCAGTCCAATCCACCATAGTGGGGAGGCCCCAGGAGGTCTGCGCAGACCATGTGTGAGTTAAGTGGAGGTGTCCCAATGCAATGCAAGCTTAAGCTTGCCTGCCATGCAGCACTTGGTGGCAGTGCCCAGGGCTGGGTCTAAAATAGGGGTCCTGGGGCCTTCAGCAGTCTCAGACCACCTGCCACCACCCTCATACCCTTTTGTGAGGTAAGTCACACAAAGCATTGGAGAAAGTGTAAGGTGGCTTTAGGAGAGAAGGCCTGGTACTGCCTTGAATAGACTGCACACACCTCTCAGCGGCTGGAGAAAACAACTGAAGATGAGCAGTGCCTTGCAGATCATGGGGAAGCCTTGTACACCTTGGAGAAGCCCTTCAGTGGAAGCAAAAGTGCTAAGGTTGATGTCAACCCTGGGGGTGGGGGCGGTTGGCTAAGACTGCTGAAGACCCAGGCGTCTATTTCAGGCTCAGCCTTGGCACTACTGCCAAAACTACTGTGCAGGATGGCCTAGATCAAGGGTAGGCAACCTTGGCTCTTTTATGACTTGTGGACTTCAACTCCCAGAATTCCTGAGCCAGCCAAGCTGGCTCAGGAATTCTGGGAGTTGAAGTCCACGAGTCATAAAAGAGCCAAGGTTGCCTACCCCTGGCCTAGATCCACAAGGGAGATGGGTGGGAAGAGTGGCAGCACCACACAGTCATAAGTGTAGCAGGTGGGCTACCGAGCACCTGAATTTTGATCATGTGACTGCAGAAGCATTACAAAGTCCACTTGTTCAGCGCCATTGCCGTTTTGAACATTTACTGAATTAATGGTTGTAAAACAAGAACTACTGCACTTGCTCAGAGCAGCGGGTCCTCCCATATCTTAATACAGAACTATTCCTTAATGGTCCTCTTAGTCTCAAAGTAGAGTGAGAAGTTTGTGCGTAATTGAAACCTATGCCTCTTGGACAGTTTTTTTTGGGTACCAGCCCTCTTATTTAAAGAAAACGTTTCAGTTAAAATCTGTGGTGTTATTTCCTATTGAATTCCTGTAAGCTGAATCTGTAGTGTGATAATTTAGATAATATATAGTTAGAATATAAATTTTCAACCTACATCTGCAAGACACATATTTCCAAATGCAGAGCCTTTTTGATATACTAAAGCTTTTTTTTTCTTTATAGTTCTTACGGAAAAAAGAAGAAAAGAAGGCCTCCTGGCTAGGCGTGTGGAAATGAAACATGACCGAAAAGCCAGAGCTATGGCTTCGCGGACAAAGGATAATTTTCATGGCTATAATGGCATTCCTATTGACGAGAAGCCTAAAAAGAAGCAAGCACATGAAAGTAGAACTTCTGAAAGCACAGATTGTAGGACGCAGGATGAAATGAACGAAGAAGATTATGATCTGTCAGAGTCTGAGCAGGAACCAGAAGAGTATGAAGAGAAACGACCCAAACTTTCAGAAAAACCAAAGGTGCTAGCCAAAAGTGCACCTCCAGCAATGAATTTTAATGATCTTTTAAAGCTGGCTGAAAAAAAACAGTACGAGCCAGTTGAAATAAAAGTTCTAAAAAAGACTGAAGAAAGACCAATGACCGCAGAAGAATTAAGAGAGCGAGACTACTTAGAGAAGAGAAACAGAAAAGAGATTATACTAAAAGAAAAGAAATCAGAGAAAGAAATGAAACATGCAACTGCATCAGGTTCTTCCAAAAAGGAATTTTCCCAGAGGGATTTAGTAAATGCTAAAGCTAGCAAGCATTCAACAGACAAACCCACCTTTTCAAAAGGAAACGTTCCCTCACAATATAATAAAGATAAGAAAACCAAAGGGCAAATTTTAAGTGAAAAACCTTCAAAATTGGCATCTAGTTCCAAAGCAAGCCATGCTGAAAAAGTAAAATCTATACCCAAAGGGCCTTTAAAAAGCCCTCCTCACAATAATCACAATAATCACATTAAACCTGCACCCAATGGAGGAGGAAAAACTGGATCTAAGTCCCAAACTGTAGTCTTGAAAACAGCTGCAAACGGAACCCTCCGACAATCATCTAATAAAGAACTTAGTTTGAAAAAAAATAGCACCCATATAAAATCGACTAGTGTGGTTTCTGCCCAGCAAGAAACTTATAAAAAATCCAGCTCCAAGCAAGCAAGCAACATTTCAGTCACAGGAGGACCTCCTGCACGATCAAAGAGCAGCTTGAATTCAGGCCCCGGGCAGCCAAGCCGCAGTTTGATTCCTGGGCATGGATCACGTAGCATGGGACCCAGGAGATCAGAAAACAGCTCAGGACAAGGGCAGCAAAGCAGTAGCTCAAGCACAGGACCTAGACTTGCCAGTAATAATTTAAGCATGGGATCTAGTCGACCAAGTATTGCTTCAAGACCAGTATGTTTAGGCAGTAGCCAAGGCGTAGGACCTGGTCGGCCAAATTCCAATGTAAACACTGGACCTGGAAGGGATAGCAGCTTAGGACCAGGTCGGCCAAGTATGACTACAGCTGGATCTCTAAAACCAAAGTGTACTGTTGTATCGGAAACAATCTCGTCCAAAAATCTGGTTCCAAGACAGATGAATGGAATGAGGCCATTTCCTAATCATAGACCTGGGATTCCCCCACAAGGTATCTTGAAAGTTTGTGTATCTAAGTATGTATGTATGTATGTATGTATGTATGTATGTATGCATGCATGCATGCATGTATGTATGCAGGGCTTTTTTTCTCATAGAACGCCCAGAACGGAGTTCCAGCACCTTTTTGGATGGAACCTTGTAGGGTAGGCAAGGCGGGTTGTATGACGTGTGTGAGTTCCGGCACCTTTTTTTTTTTTTTTTTAGAAAAAAAGCACTATGTATGTATGTATGTATGTATGTATGTATGGTCTCTAATTATGCTAAAAATGCGAATCCTGGGTAAATCCATACCATAAAATAATCCGAACACCAGGATAATACTAAAAACAAAACTGTTTAATTAAAAGCTGAGCCTTTCGTCGGTCATCACGCTCTGATGATGTCGGTAGTGTTGACCGACGAAAGGCTCAGCTTTTAATTAAACAGTTTTGTTTTTAGTGTTATCCTGGTGTTCGGATTATTTTATATGGTATGTATGTATGTATGTATTTAGAGATGACTTCAACACAACTATTTAAAATTGCATCTCAAAAATATTCTGCCCCACAAAATAAGAGCTCTCTTACCCCGATCTTTTCAAACTTGAAAACTTTAAGATGCAGGCCGTGGCATTCTGGGAGATGAAGTCCACACATCTTAAAATAGCCAAGTTTGAAAAACACTGCTCTTAACCTAATACTTGACTTGGGTATAAATTCTGCTGGCTTCAGTAAGTTTTTAGAATGGGTGTTCCTGAAAACATCTGACAGGTTGTGTTGTTGCATGCCAACGGCATCTACCCTGAAGCCTTTCCATGTGTGTTGGGGTGGTTCTCAGTTTGGGCAGTTGCAGTACAAGCAACTAGGAGTCCTATGCATGCAGCAGAAATGACAAGCCCCAAATCTCCTTGGCATAGAGAAGAGCAGCCAGTGTGCTTTAGGATTTTCCAGGCTGCAGCAGAGATAGAATTTTCTCATGCCCGTCCTCTGTCCTAGGTATGGACTGTTGTTTTACCTTCAAGTAGGCAATTTATGAAGAGTTGAGTCTCTATAGAAAATGTCTTAAATTTCTGCCCTAGGTTTTCCAAGACCATCTCTTCCACCTATTACCAGTAGCTATAAAAGAAAGTTTGAAGATGAAGAAGAATATGATTCTGAAATGGAAGATTTTATTGATGACGAAGGAGAGTCTCAAGAAGAGATCTCGAAACATATCAAAGAGATATTTGGTTATGATCGGTCAAAGTGAGAAAATAAGCTTTAACGTAATTTTACTGTTGTCTATTTATACCAATCATATCATTTACATGAATTTCTATAAACATAGATAAAAGGTTTTTGAAAAAGTAACACACGCATTTTTAAACTGACATCATTGGCACTATTCTGCCTGCAACAACTGTACAAGAAAATGGTATGTCTGCCAAAATTATCAGTAACTCTTCTATATTGTATTGAGTGAATGCCTCTTTTCAAAACGACAGTCAGAAAGTTCAGGGAATATTTATTATGTGGCTTGCAATAATTTTAGCAGAATGGAAAGAGATTGTTGTAATATAAGTACAAGATACTTAATTGCTTGCCTTGGGAAAGGATAGATAACTATATTGTGGCTTAACGCTGGCTTAGTTTAGAGCTGCAATTATAACATTAATTGGCATGTTTCTATTTTATTTATTGCAATTAATAATTAATATTGATTACATAGCATGATGTCCACTGTTACCTAAAGAAAGCCACATATATTAACAGAACTTTGTCTCCCCCCTCCCTTTCTATTATGCATGCTCTAAATCTTCTCCCCAGAACTTCAGTCCAAGAAATAACAATATTGTGCAAGGCAAAACAATTCTGCTAGATAAACAGCCTTGCATTTAATTTCATTATTTTTAGATACAGAGATGAAAGTGACTATGCCTTACGTTACATGGAAAGTACTTGGAAAGAACAGCAGAAAGAGGAAGCCAGAAGGTAAAGATTAAAATTATCTGAATCACTCATATATTTTTGTGAAGTCTTTCGTTGAAAATGAAGCCTGTTAAAATGATTTTAAAGAGTCATAGTTTAATTGAGGGTTTTTTTCACATTATGTAAAATTACATAGCGCTTCAGTGCAAAAACAGTAGTCACAACATATTCATTTTGCAGATCGGTCGGTACTTTTTCATCAGCTATTACAACATTACATAAGAGTGCTGTCTTTTTTGTCTCTTTTATCCAATCAGTATAGCTGTCTACTGCTTGCTCACTCATTTCTAATACATTTCACCACCTTCTGCCTACCTGTCTGATTTCTTCTGTGTACTGTCTGGCCACCTGCCCACCCGCTCCTCCTCCTCCTCCTGCAGCTTCCCCCCCCCCATGCTCTTATCTTTCTTCAGCAACAAGAAAAAAGCAGTACTGTGGCCATTCAGGATGGGCAGAAAAAAGATTGCTCCTTTCAAAGTCTTCTCCCTTCTTGCTTCAGCTGCTTCCTACTTCTTGTCCCTATTGGTAGATGCCCTGCTGTTTGCTTTCTGAGATCAAGCAATGGCACGAAACTGCAGGATGAAGGGAAACACAGGTAGTCCTGGACTTACGACCTCAATTGAGCCCAAAATTTATCTTGCTAAGTGAGACATTTGTTAAGTGAGTTTTGCCCCCATGTTAATGAATTTTCTTGCCACCGTTAAGTGAATCGCTGCAGTGGTTAAGTTAGTGACACGGTTGTTAAGTGAATGCGGCTTCCCCATTGATTTTGCTTGGCAGATCACAAAATCTGATCATATGATCCTGGGACACTGCAACCGTCATAATTATGAGTCGGTTGCCAAGCATCTGAATTTTGATCACATGACCACAGGGATGCTGCAACAGTCACAAGTGTGAAAAACTGTCTTCAGTCACTTTTTTCTGTTGTAACTTTGAACGGTCACTAAATGAATTGTTGTAAGTCGAGGACTACCTGTAGAGTAAAAGCAGTGCCTCTCCCTATCTTGAGCAGTATATTCTTCTTCCTAGAGCAAAATAACCTCATCCCTCAGTCATATCCCTTATAAAACACAGAATGTCCATTATGAAACACTGATACTTCAGAATCATAATAACAGGAAATGGAGATTACTTTCGCAAATGAGTGAACTAGAATTCTAGTCTCTTTCCCAATCATATTAGTTACAAGTCTTTGGTTTTCTGTTGCAGGAGAGCAGATACCGGCAAGTAGTTGTTGTAGGTGAAGGAAAGTCTTGTTCAGAATGTGTGAATGTTCTAAACGTGTAGGATGAGAATTTATAATGAAATTACATCATTCCATATTTTAATTTTTACCATTTGTGGTAGAAACCATTTTGTGGTATAGTTTTCATCGTACTTGCCTTCGCTTGGTATAATACAGATGGGCATACTTTTAGCGTTTGGGGTATGCATTTTTTTTTCAATTACTGAGACCCACAAGAGATGTGGTGACACAGTGACTTTCTTTGGCTTTTGGGAAGGGTTGAGAGGTAAACCACATATTTTGGTCATTATTGTAACACTAAAAAAAAGTGACCAAAGTTCAAAGCATTAAATTATCACATTTTGTTCATGAATTTTCATGATGCGATCTGAGTGCATGGGAAGTGGAAAGGAGTCTTTCGGCAGCAAATTACTAAGAGCAATACAGAAGTGGTAACCGGGATGTATTGTTAATAGTAATAGTAATGGTAGTACTACTGTAGCCACAACTCTTGCTATAGCTCTGTTAGAAAGCAGCCTTTTGTAGAGCAGCAGTGAACTGTTCCTCTCTTTTCTGAATATTGTTCTAACATCAGAATTTTGTCTTCTTTATTATGTAAACATTCTCTATTTCATAGATAAGGACCATCTTTTCTATCTTACTCTTTTTTGGTAACATAATTATATCATGCTCAAACATTGTTCAATTCCAGGAAAAGTAGTTTCTTTCATAGAATGAAAAAAACTTATTCAGATATGAAGGTAAACTAGCAATCATAATAAGAAAGAGTTGTTGCTTGGAATTCATTTTGATAAAAATGTTTAGATCCCACTGTTGGTTTTAAAATTGTTGTTTTTCTTAATTTTTAAATTTTATGGTGACTAAAACTTTATTTTCTAGCTTGAGACTTGGAGTGCAAGAAGATCTAGAAGAACAGAAACGTGAAGAGGAGGAATTGAAACGCAAGAAGCAAACAAAGAAGTTGAAAACACATTAGCCAATTTGCCACAGTTTTGGTTTACTGTTACTCTACTATTCGTTCCAAAGTTTAGCTTTAGTTGTACTTGCATATGAAAGAATAAGAAATCATGTAGAAAATGGACATATAGAAATAAGGACTTGGTGCCAGATTTTACGGTGCAAAGTTCTGCAGGCCTTGGAGAAGGAAAATTTGGGATATGGTTTTTTGCTTTTCCTCAGCACTCAGCACCACTGCCCACACTGTGGGAATACTGGGATATTTTCCAGGATAATTCCAGGATGGGAATTAGTTACTGGGACTGTCTCAAAAGAGGAAATTGGGAGAAAATGTTGGTCTGGCCTTTTCCTTCAGCAGAAAGTTTTTATTGGAACCCAGTCCTTATCATGAACAGAAATGATTTTTCTGTGCTCACAGAGAGGCAACTCTGGATCCAAAATTATGTTCTTTAGTTTGACGCTCAAATACTGACCTTTAATAACTGCCAGGTTTCCCCTTCTGAAACACAAATAAATGCACTAATGGAGAATATTAGTTGGAATAAAAATGAAAATTAATTATGCTATGATGTAAAGTAATTCAAGGATGCCAGCAGACTGCTGATTGACTATGCACTGGCTTGCAACTAGTGGGCCCTAATAACAATACAGTCTGTTTTCATTCCATACAAATAGAAAAATGTTTATGTTTTTTAATCTTTCAAAAGAGATTGTGTCCTGAGTCAAGATTCTTAAGTCACTTTTTCTCTTCCTATAAAGCACAGGTTTAAAAATGTAGCTGATAATGATGTTGAAAGCAATATTAACATTTTCTGATTTCTGTTTGACAAGATTATGTAAAAAAACAACAACCAAACCCTAATACTACAAAGCTTTGACATCACAAGCTGATAGAAAGATGATGTTCCCTGCAAATAACCATCATGGAAATAAGTACATAGCAACAAACAGTATGAAGAAATGAGACAGAAGCAACATGCCTGCCATTATGAATTTCCTTCTATCCCCTTGAAAAGATGTGTTGCTGACACTCAACCCAGGGCTATTTCTCTCCACTCTTGAATTCAGAACCCCTTCTGGTTCTGTGTGCATCAGGTTGAAGTATCGCTGAAAGCCAATTGTTTTCTCTTTTGCAGCGCAGAAAATCTCTATTAGTGGCGTTCAGACGTTATTTTAGTAAGAAATGTGACCAAATGATTTGTTCGCATACTTGGGGCTAAAACTTCATTGCCAGTCATCAAAATAAATCATCTTGGAAAAGATTAGTTTGCCTTGGTTTATAACTCACCTCTACATCTGTGATTTAATTTAAATATTTAAGTTTCTTAGGTTAACTGCAAGCTTTATAAAAACTGCAAAGCCTGCCAGTAGAGTTTATTTCTGTATTTATTCAGATGCTATCTACGTTTTAGTAAATATAAACATCTTTCTAGTTGCTTCGTGTAACTGCTTAACAAGATTGCTGAAAAGATTTCTTAACAGAAAACAACATTTTATGGTTTACCAAGTGGTTGTTTTTACTTTTAAAAAGCTTTGGTTACACAGTGATTTTAAGCTATGCACAATAACAGAGATATTCATTTCATAGTTTCTAGAGAATCTCAGATCATTCTGTTCTATAAAAATTGTGTTTTGGAGTTTCAGTTTAATATTTGAATATCCAGTTCAATATGTTTTTTAATTCATGAAGAAACTATGGAAAATGCAGTCACTGAAAATAAAAATAGTCTAAATACTTCTTAACACATCATGGAATTCTATCAAGAAAATTTATTTAGTTAAAAATTAAGTCTATGAGATTACAGAGAGAGTTGGAAATTGAATATTCTGGAAAGAACGTACTAAAGAATAATCACAAGGAGATAAAATCTTGATCAGGAAAGGATGGTTTCAGCTATTAAAATATGACAAAAGATCAAACATCAGAATTAATACAAAGAAAATAATGGATATTTTTGTTTATGAAACTTATTTTTCTCAATTTAGTAAGGCATTGTATTTGCTGAAATGAAATAGTTTAGCGATTGCTATAATTAGCACGCAAAACAGGAGTTCTTACTTTTTGGTTTACTGTGATCAACTAGTGCTATTTTTACAGAAGTGTATATTATAAAAAACTACTTTGTTCAGGTGCACTCATGTATCTTTTTATCCAAGATAATGACTGTTGAAACATGACCAAGTTACTGTTCATTTTATAATTTGAATGTGGAAGTATTGAAATCCTCCTCAGCGCCTCTTTGATATCTATGTAGATGATGTCCTCAACAAACCTCTGACTTAGCAAAAAATGTGTAATAACAAACTTGTGTTTAGTTCAGAATTGTGAAAAGAATCTCCCCAATACACACCGCATGCTTTGACTGCAAGTTTAATTCAAGACTACTGTATTTTTAAATATTTGGATGTAATTTGTCATGTAGAAGATAACTGGAAGATAATTAACTAGAAGTTAACCTTTAACCTAACCTCTTCATTTTTATCTAATTTATTGCTTTTAGTAAGAACATTGCTTATTAAAATTTACATTAGATATAGTGTGGCAAAGTTATCTGGTGTTCCAAAGATAGCATCCAAAATTGTATGTTCTTTTTATGATAAATTGTCTATTTGCATTATTTCACTTTAGGAAAATATCTTTCATTTTTAAAACTAAACTGAGAGTCATAGAATTACAGCAGTCTAAAAAAACTTATAAAAATTGGCTAGTGAATTTGTAAGGGAAGTAGAGTACAACAGGATTCTCTTAAGATGTATGAATATTAAAGCAAAATGGAACAACTGAAATATGTCATTTTTCATGATATTAAATCATTCTCTACTCCTAAAGCAGGGGTAGGCAACCTTGGCTCTTTTATGACTTGTGGACTTCAACTCCCAGAATTCCATGCTGGCTCAGGAACTCTTGGAGTTGAAGTCCACGAGTCATAAAAGAGCCAAGGTTGCCTACCCCTGTCCTAAAGCAATTCCCCATATGTTCCCACAATCTACTCTGGAGTCTCCTAACATTAATTCTAGAGGCTGTGAAGGGATAGAATGCCCTCTCACTCTTCCATTTCAACTGACAGAAGCCGTTAGGAAGAAGATTCAAATAATCATCCATTCTGTGTGATTTCAGAAAACTCTAGCTTGAATTGCAGATTTTGATCAATGGTTGGAAGATGTGCCTTTTTTTTAACATATATAACCTTTCTATGAATGTAGGAAGAAAAAAATATATAGAATTAATTCTGCTGTCAAAGATGCTGTGTTGCAGCTTGATAATATGAAATAAAGTCGTTTTACATCAAGTCCTTCCAGGCCTTGCTTTGCACAACTAGTTAATGTTTATTAAAATTAAATAAAACTTAAGGGCACTTTGTATTTATGAAGGCTTCATTTTATAGTTGTCTTCTATATGTTTCAGTTGTACTTAACACTTTTTACAGCAGAAAATTAACCAGAAAACAGAAATGTACATCAGGAAAAGCCTGAGTAAATAATTTTGATTTTTTTTCTCTCTAAAGTAGAATCTTATAAGAATGTATAAAAACTTATTTTTATAAGCTTCCCATTTTTTACTCTCATATAACTACTTATTTGGCTTTTTCACTTATGTAACTTTAATTACCTTTACAACTAAAGTGCATTTCTATAATATGCAGGAGACCAAAACACTGGAAAGAAAATAATCTTAAAGAGACTTAAGTAAATAACTTCTTATAGCTATGTTTGGATTTCTATTTATTTTGTTGAGTCAGAGCGATACAATCAAGTGTTAGATATAACTGAGGATATTTTTAGGGTTTGTCCATCTTCTGCTTTTGTTAAATTTATTATATTTAACATGTGACAATTCAGGTAAAAACTGTTAAGCATAACTGTTTTCCCCCCGGTTCAATTAAACTCTATGCTTTTGCACCGAATACAGTCCGAAACAAATGATGTATATAATAAAATTGCAGACATTAAATATTGTATTTAGATTGTTGCTTATTTGCTTCAATTTGTAGCAGCTGTTGAGATGCCATTGAGCATCTTTCTAAAAGACTAATTTCAAAGTATTTCTGAGAAAAAAAGAATGGGACAAAGAACTGTAACAGTGTAAAATAACTAATAACGGAGTAATAAATGTTTTTACAATGTACTAACCATGTTGATAATTGTTAAAATGTCCAAAATCTTCAAGTGAGCTCCATAAAATATTATGACTTGAAATTATTTTTTTTCATTTCATGACTCAAGAGTATTTATTAACTATCTATGGAACTGGATCGATGGGCAGAAGGAGGTTTTAGGGTTTCAAAACAAAATATATTTTGGGACCCTTTTGAGAGGGAGATGGTTTTGCAGTTTTCTGAATCTTTTCCAGCATTTTTCTATAGAATAACCTCTCTGGAATTGCCAGTGTTAAAAAGAATTGTGAGACATGTAGGCAAATGGGCCTACATATCTTAACAATTCATAGCCTTTTTAGGATGCAGAAACTACCAAATTGGCTGGAATATTTTAGGGGCTTACTAAATAAAGTGCATAGTATTCTTTGTATGGTAAAAGCACAATCACTAGTAAAATCAAATCTGTATAATGTAAATGCCATTGAAGGCTTAAGTTGCATGGCACAGAAAACAATTTCAATTTTAAAAGCAAGTTCACTGATTTCCAAAACAAGTGCCAGGACAAGTGCTCATTGTTCATAAAATTCCTATTATGCTAGGAGGTGGAGCCAATCACAAAGACTCATGAATTAAGTGATATTGTTGAGATAATGTCCAGCATTTAAATCTCATTTCTTCCCAGGCAATTTTATTTTGATCTAGATATGGTTTTCAAGATATTTTCAGGCTGACTCCAATTAGTACAATGTAATCAAACTATGATGGCATTAAAATGCCAGACTGATTACAGTATTTTGAAAAAGCAAGCATAAAGAACTCTTTTGGAAAAGATAAATGATATCATTCCATAATGAGCATCTGGAAAGTACAATAAATCAGTTACTCTGTTTTTTTTCTTTGTGCAGATATAAAGTTGTCTATTGTCTGCCTAGTCTGGACCCTAGAGAAAAAGGTTTAAATGATTTGCTACTTAGATGTCAAAACTAATTTTAAAAGGCAGATGCTCCTGAGCAGTTATGCTGTACTCCTAGGTGGCAACTCTGGAGTAAAAAAATATCCATAGCTTCACCAAAGACGAAGAAACATTATTTGCATGTATAAATAATTTAGTAACACACAGTAGTTTTTCATAGCTTACAGGTTTTCCTGCACACATACAATACATAAAAAACAGGTTTAAACATACTATCAGGGCCATCATCTTGACTTGTTTGAACAAATCCTGTGGATGACTCTGGAGCAGTGAGATAGTAGAACCTTATCTGAAAAAATGGCCCTAGTGAGGCAAACTCCATTGTCCTACCTAAAGAGTAACAAGCCAGTGTGAAACTGCTGCTTCTTTCTGTCATTCAACTGTCTTGGAGTAGAAGGGCTATAGATTGTAAATGTGATTGAAAATAAGAAGGCTAATTAATCATGTCAACTCCTGAGAGAAAAATAGGCATGTATCTCAAATATTGGTGAATTCTTGCTGGGAGAAACCTAATGGACTTTTTAAACTTTTCCTGCCTTCGGATCTGGGTATGGACACCTAATAACTGGATGTTCTGCCATGTGCAAATAAGATGCTAAGCATGGTTAAAATATCCCTCTGATTATGCTTTATAATATAAAACATTTATAAATTGAAAAGGAAAATATTATTTACTGTATTTGTAAGCTAATTGCATGGCAATAGATATGCAAGCAGAAGGCAGGCAGCTGGTATAGCTAATATTTATCTTACTCTCCTCTCTTTGCAGCTCTTGGGAACCATTTCCCAGAAGTGGGATTCAGCAGTGTTGGGGGGGAAGGGTACTCAAAAGTCAAGGAGGTAGTTATAACCATACAAAGAAAGCCTTATCCAACCCTTTGTATATGTGCTGACACCATAGGGATGGGATTTGATCACAGAGGTGCAATCACCATCTTGACTTTTAATTTTTTTTTCTTTATATATCTAATTAAAAACTAACTTTTTTTTACTTTAGGTAGCTTAAAATATAGTGGAAGGAAATAAAACATTACAAAATATTACAATTTAGGTCACTATTACAAGCATACCATTATTTATCTTTTTCATCCAAAGTTAAGTATAACATTAAGAAAACAACTGTTTCAACTGAAAGTATTAATTATGATAATATTTTTGATCTTTAACTAAGTAATTAATGAAGTACTCTAGAACAGGGGTGTCAAACTCGCAATATCATGTGATGTGTCACGACGTATCATGACTTTTTTGCCATTGCCGGCAATGGGGTGGGCGCGGTTTCACTATGATGCATCTGACCCGCGGGCCGGCAGTTTGACACCCCTGCTCTAGAAACTAGAGGTGTGTGTTCTAGTCCCGCTTTAGGCATGAAAGCCAGATGGGTGATTTGGAGCCAGACAATTTACCTCACTGAAGAGGGAGTATAGAATGTGTTCCTTGCCTTGAGTTATTTATAAAAAATAATAAAGGTGGGATATAAATGAATCAATTGATGAATGAATGAATCAATAATTGTATTGTTGCTTTTGGGGAGGGGTACCTTTGAGCCAGTGTTGTTTCCTGGCAACTGGCAGGCTAAATCCCTGCAGTTTTCTTGGCAAGTTTTTTCAGAAATAGTTTGCCCTTGCCTGCTTCCTAGGGCTGAGACAAGTGACTGGCCCAAGGTGACAGAGCAAAAGTGAAAGTCCTTTAAACTTTTTTTTTTAAAAAAAGGAAAATGGAAAATATAAAAATGACTATTAGTTTAATTTCTCGCTTTTTAAACATTTTCTAATTTGCAATATTTGTGGATGTTCAGGCCCCCTTAGAAGCTAGACAGTAACTGGCTATATTTACCATGCTGCATGATGTATTACATGTATGAGGACCATTTTTGTTTAAATTTAGTTAAACTTGTATTGTGAATATATATTGTTGGTTTTGCTGTTATTGTGTATCCTCCAAGTTGAAGTTCCCAGTTAGATATCGATGGGACTGTGTTTTTCTTCCAGGTTCAGCAAAGTTTATTCTCACAAAATGAGTATGTATCTCATTAAATTATATTTCTTGTTGATTTTTTCTGAGATTACACCTAGTAGGAAAAGTTGTGGTTTCATTTCAAATTTAAATTCAAGATTTTCTGTATTATATTTTTTCCAACTATTTTTGAGTTCTTTTACATGTCCATTTCATATAGTAAAATGTTGCTTCTCTTTTATGGCATTTTCAACAATTATTACTATGTGATTTGTCTACCTTATATAATAAATGGAGTTATATAACATCTATAAAATATTTTCCTTTAAGTTATCACTTGGTGTAAACTTTATAGATTTAGCCCATATTTTTTCTCGTTGACTTATTATAATTGTTTTTTTACAATTTTACATCCATTTTGTCATATACATTTTTTGTTTGTTCTATCTGTGTATTAAATCTAAAATTCTGTGCATAGATGGTGTTGATTTTATCTGAGTATTTCAATTTATTTTTTTTATTTTATTCTGGATGTTCCTCCATCCTTCTTGAGCTCTGATTTTATCTTTCTGGTTATTTGTAAATAACCATGGCGTATTCCAACTTGCACCTAAGTAGATCTTGCTGTCTTTTTAATTTGTTCATAGAATTTGAGGTAACCATATCTGGATAAGTAGTTACTTTTTTCTTGTGGTAATTATTTCCAATGTGAAAAGCATTTGAGGGAGAACATAGAGTAAAATCACTGGACTTACTCTTCTCTTTGCAGCGTTCCATACTTTTATCAAACTTTGTCTGATAATATGTCCTTTTAATTTTTTATCCTTTCTATCTCTGTACTATCTTGACTTTATTCCTGGAGGGGATCTTTATCAAACAGGACTTTAATGGCAACTATATGGAGTAACATCTTACCACCTGATTTGAAGTATTTGTCCCTGCCTACAGCTCCCTCCATGCAATCCCATACAGTTTAACTTACATTATTTAGGAGTTGTCTTAACTCTTGGGAGAAGTGAGGGTATTTCAAAGAGCTGCAGAAGAGATTTGGGCCACTGTCTAATTTTTTTTTCTATTGAATTAAGTTGCACAATTAGCAGAGGGCAAAGGAAGAGTACAAACCATAGCCACTGGTTTGAACTAGTTTGAACTCAAATGGTGCCCAATTTTTTTCTTCTGAGTAAAGAAGCATTGAATCTTTTTGGGGACCATTCTCTTATTCTTCCTTCTTTGAGAAGTCTGCTCTATTTAATTCTAGTCCAAGATAAAAAAAAAAAAAAAAGGTTTAGCCAAACCCCCAAATTATATTTATGTGAAAATGTATGGTTTTCAGCCTGAATAGGCATAGGCTGACTAGTAGCAATTCCTATACAACCACATATGGTTTTATAAGCCTGGCTTTTATTGTACATTAATAACATTTGCTAATACCTATGAAATAATGTGCCTGAAGTTTCTTTATGCATTCAGATGCATATAGGAACAATACTAAAATTTGAAAAAGAAGTAAACTACATTACTTGGTTCCTATTCTGAAGTGGAGTTTGTGTCAAGAACATGTTGTTAGTGTTTATTTAAATTCATCATGAATTATATTGACTTTATTTAATTTTTACTAAATTTATAAATTTTCTCAAGAAATTATAAATTAGGACATTAAATCTTATGCTCATGTACATCCACAAAACTTATATTTTATAACTGTTTCTAACTTATAAAGTTATGAATCTTATTATCCTTCTGCAGTCTCGATTTTTTAAAACAGTTACAATAAAATCTCAAAAACAAACAAATTGAGGTGAATCTATTGCAAAAACTGTGTGCTAATTATTGCTCTTGTGAACTGTAATGTGTTATCCAGCATTGGGAAGATGAAAATGGAGGTCAGGTTTTCTATTTATTTATACGAGATATAGACACATGTACATAACAACTGTGAAAAAGGGAAAGTACCATAAATTTTATTTATTTTTAATTCACTGAGGCATTTAGAACATCTTAGTCTGCAATCCAAATTACAAGCTAATCTGGAATTCCGTCCAGTGGAATTCCATGAGTCTTACTCATGCGTAGACAAGAATAGGATTGCAGTCTAAATATTTTCAATTTTGAGCTGTTTAATTATTCCTCAATGCAGTTTTCTTGCATCACTTGCTCTTTTATTCCTGCCCTTCCTAGTTATAAATTTGTAATTAAGATGGTATTTAAATTTTTTAAAATAAATACTTCTACCAAAAACACCCAATTGTGTTGATACTAATATTTATGTGAGGATGTCCCCACAAATGATACATTTTTAAATGTTATGTGAATTTTTACCACTGCAGCTAGTAGGCAATTTTTAAAGTATCCATCCATCAAAAGTTGCATCAGCTCTCAAACATTCTACCATAAGTGATAAGTGTAAAATGAATCTATTCCAAATATACTGTAATACAGAACACTTGAAATGCACTTTGCTCTGTGCCTAGTGGAGCCCAGTAACGTATGTGGAAAGTCCAGGTCATGAACATATAACATGATGCTCGCAAGGGTTTTATGAGTTACCAACAACAGGAACAAAATGCTTCATTGTCTTCAGTACTTCATTAACTATTCGTTCATGAGCAGGAAATCTCCTTTCTTGCTGGTGCCTTAAACTGCACTTCCAAACTGGACCATCGTTCTTAAAATAGTTGGAAATTCTGTCCTAGGCTACGTTTGTTTAAGGGAACATGCCAATTAAGGTTTGTTTTCACCTTCGTTCTTTGCTGGTTCCCCCTGCAACCAAATACAGAAGATCTCACTCAAGCATTTGACGAAAGAAACAACATATATTGTTTTATCAGTGTTCATACAGAAAAGGAACTAAACTAAGAAGTTTAACTCAGGCCAAGAGGCCATGATACTAACTGGAATTTAAATTGGGAAGATATAAACGTTCAGCCATTCTCTTTGTTGCCTGCTTACTTTCCAACTGTACAGTAGTTATATTTTATTCTATCCTACTGAAACTGAAATCTAAAGTCTATATGAAATTATTTAATATTGTTGCATTGAATCAATTATTATTATCTGCATCATGTACTTTTCCCCCCTCTTTTATTTTATTTCGTTTATTTCCCAGGATAGGAAGGTTAAAAAAAAACCAATCCTATACAAGGCACTGAAACCTATCCCCGAACTCTGGAAATTTTCTCTAAAATCTCCCCAAGCATCGTTCATATACTTTCAAGTTTAATATCCTTACAAATGTGCAGGTTAGCAATGTTGTTTTGAAAAAGCAAAACTAAATATCTAGTAAGATGGGTTGTATGTCTCAAACTATGAAGAACGTTGTAAAAGCTGCAGAGAGAAAGAACCAGCAAGTGTCTCCCTTATGCTGAAAGAAGAGCATCCCGTACACCAGAGGTCAGCCCTCTTTTCAGCCAATATGCACCACAATTTTTCGTGATACCATAGATACTAAAAACATTTTTTTAAAAACAAACTGAAAATGTTACATAAGATTTCGTGCAAGATGCAGATAACTTATGAGATCTGCCTATCACAAAATGCTGGTATTCTTAATAGCAAATTTTGGAGAAAAGTAGGTCCTGTCTCCAATTCTCAACCAAAACAAAATTTAAATCCAGGTCTCTGTATCTTGTCTACTCCCTCATAAATGCAGTACCCATTCCTCTCTTTTGGAATCATTGTTAGAAACCTGGGATTGCAAAGGGTCATTTGGCCCCTGATTAAAACATTCCTGACCAATGGCTATCCAGCTTTGGCTTGAACATATTCACCCTTTCTACAGGCAATTAGTTACACTGCTGAATTGTTCTTACAGTCAGAAACCTCCCTTCCTGCAACATGAAACCATTTATTCCCGAGTCCTACATTTGGGAACGACAGATAACAAGTCTTAGCCTTCTTCTCTGTGACACCCTTTCAGATGTTCATTTTTCTTCCCCAGATGTCTTTTACCAAGGCATTAAAAAAAAGTTGAGCTCTTTTCTTTTTCTTTCTTCTGCATTGATAGATAAGCAATTTCTGGTTATCGGGGTCTAAAGAAACAACGTAGCTGACTAAAGTTAATAGACAGAATGCTATGCTTTACCCTCAACAAAAGACTTTTTCTTTTTTGCAGAAATATGTTTTTTTTAAAAGAGCAGATAAATGGGAAATGCTTGTCTTAAGATAACCAAGGCCAAGTCTGCAAATATTTGCTCACGCTGAAGATATAAATCAGGCTTTTTAATGAATTTCAGAGTTATATTATATATTTTCTTCCCTCTGTCCATTAATTTAATCTTTGATTAAAAAATAATAGGTGCCTCATATATTTTTTCTTGTGAAACATCCAATGACAACCAGACCTGTTTTTCTGGATCAGAAGATGGAGACCTTATGAGTCATGGGTGACTCTGTTGATTGCTGTTACCAAAGGTTAATGGCCAGTCTTTAATGGACAACGCTTCCCCCCTCTTCAATTCCAGTTCCATGCTTGTAAATAAGTACTTTTAAAATATTTGTCTTTCCTTTAAAACTGTTTTAATCTCAAAATATTCACCTCAGAAATGGTAGCAATTTCCAGAACTCAACTTATTTATCTTACTGCACTTCTCACTGCTCATTATGGGAAGATTCAAAAACAGTTTTCTTTTTTCATACAACACACCTAAGCAACAAGCACTTACTCAGCCACTTAAATAAGTGTTTTGCAAAGAACCCAAACACGCAGATGCCTTCATGTATACCCAAACCACTACTTGAAGAATCAAAAGTGCTCCATTTCCCTGAAGTTCAGCATGCCTGCTTTGAGGAGGACTTCCCCACTTTTTCTAAGTGTGCATGAACATTTGCAAAAACAACTTCAACCACAATTGCCAAGACAATGTCTCTTCTAAACTGGGTCTTATTCACTCTTTCTTGATAGCTCTAACATAATGTTCTACTTGTTCAAAGGCATTTCCTGATCCTCTAACAAGGTTTCAAAGGAAGGGAAAGGGGCTGAAGACAATCACAGAGCAGAAGATGGACAGTGGTCCTCATCTTCCATTCATTCTTTCAAGAGTTAAGAGAATAAAATTTGCTGTGAAAAAGTAACATAACAGCATAAAGAAGTGAATGTTCAGGTGCACTTTGCATTTACATTGAATGGGATATTTTATTCTTTATTAAGAATAGGAGAGATGAACCATATATGTCACTTAATCTGCTTTATGGCTTTGCAAGCCTGGAGAAATTTAGAGAGCTTATTTCATAATAAATCTGGCTATTACCTCTCTTTAAAGAACAATGCTTCAGTTTTTAGCAATTTATAAATAACTTGCCATTGTTCGTGCCATTATCTGTCAAACACTGGTTCAAAACCCTAGCCTTGATTTATTAATGTTCTGATCCATACTCATCATTCAGTCTTTAATATTTGCAAATCATTCAGATTCTTACAATATCAGTTTTATAAAAAAACTGTATGTAAATTCACATTCCCAACCAATGTAACTTTAAGATTAGAAACATTTATTTTGCATTGTTTTGCATTAATTTTTTAGTTGTTGTTTTATGTTGTACAGTCAGTATTGAACAATTTGCTAAATCTTTGATTTATTCTCCTATATGCTTTACTTCCAACAGATACTCAGTTGCCATTCTCGTTCTTTTTTAGATCTTGAATGGCCCACTTTTTCTGCATTCTTATCTCATTCCTGACAATCCACTATCAGAATTTCTTCTTTCTCCTGACTGTGTTCCTTCAGAACACTGCACATTTTTCTCAAAACTACTTTAAGGTATTTCCATTACTGTTACATAATATGCAACTATCTTCAGTCTATGGATTGCTACATTCATATGTTCCTATAACAAACATATGCCACCAACATAAGTAACACCAATTCATATATTTGACATTTAGCCCTTTCATTCTAATTAAACTATACCTTAACTTCCTGCAAATATTCAACTCCTGTCTGCAAGATCAGGGCATCTTCATTCAGATCTATTATACCTTTCTCATTTCCTATAATTTCATTGATATGTCTATTTTTGTTTCTTTAATTTTGTCTTTTAATATATGTTCTTTTCTATAGACTTTTTTTTACATTTCAAGTTGTAATCTTCCACAAGCACTGAACATCACCAGAGAAGCTCAGAGATTCCAAACTCTACTGAACATCACCACTTTAGTCAATTGCAACTTTCTTATAATGCTTTTTAGGAAGGTAGCTAAGGTATAGACTAGGTCTCATCACAGGGAGTCCACAAAGTCTTGAAGAAATGTTATGATTTAAATCTTGAGTTAAGTCTTGAAGGTCCGTGGCCATGGTCTGTAGCCACAAAAGATATTTAAAGGGGGGGTCTATGGTAAAGAAAAGGTTGAGAACCACTGGACTAGGTTACCAGTCTTAATTACTCCTACACCACATGGAGTGTAGCCTGTGTAACCACAGACCAGATTTGTCTCAAGCATCGTCATGCTATGTCATGGAAGCCAAGACCTTTAATTTTTCATACTACCTTCAAGACAACCTACTGTTGTCTACATTGCAACAACTATTATGTACACATAGCATATTGCCACACTCTTGATGCCTTTGTGTCATGGTTTGGGTCACTGCTAGTTGCAAGTGGTACATGGACCTAAATGGATGTTTGCATGACTCCAGAACCCAGCAAAAATATAATAGAAAATGTGCTCCAGTAGAAGGACTAAATAGATAATAAATTGTCAGTTTCACCTTTCTGTCAAATGATCCAGTAATTCATGAAGTGAGGAAATATTTAAAATAGCTTGGCATACTTTTCTCCTCTTAGAAATAAGATTTATGAATAATTTTGCTTCTGATATAATTTCTACACATATTTTCAGTAACATCCCACAAAAAAACAGCCCCAGCCAGTTCCTTTGTTTCTGCATCTAAAATATCCTAGGTGAAATTCCAAACATATTTTAAAATGTACTCACCTTAGCTTTTGGAATTCTGTGTATTAGATGCAAAGCAAGAAGGAATAACAGCCAACCAACGACAATCATTGTATAAATTCTCACAGGATTTTCCTATGTGATTTGGTATGAACAGTTTTTAAAGAAAAAAAGAACTGAAATGGAAATTACCGTTCAACTGTTTTTAAGTAGCTCACTACTCTGGCTTGATGGCTGTTTATGATGAACCAGCCTATGCAATGAACTTGACTGTGACATCACTTGTTACAGAACAATTGCTCCAGGCAGACTGACATCAACAAAAGAGTTTCTCTGATGGAATCAAAGATGTTGTAGGTAAGTATTAGAATTGCCAAATCCGGTAGCAGGTTAACAGCCCCTTTTTAATGAAGCTTTTATTTTAATAGCACATAAAACATTTACAAGGAAGTAAACAACAACAAACATACAGTCCTTCAAAATTAAAGACCTCAAATCTGTATCTGGCCGATAAGTCTCATAGGACAATTCTAGATTTCCCAGTAAAATCTGCAAGCTTTTCATCAGATCAGATTCACAGTAACTAGGCATATGCTTAAACCAAACTGTCTGCAGCAGTGTGAAGGCAGTACCGAGATGGAATTGATGGGCAGAGTCATTGTTAGTTTTTTTTTTATATCAGATCACATGTAATTTTTAAGTCATGAAAATAGCTGCTTGTACAAATGAAAAGAACATAGAAAGTACATTTCTCGCGACATGGGTTCCTTGGACTGAAAGGGCAGAGATACATGAATATTTTTGGTATAAAACCAGTTTAATCAAATTATTAGTATTACTTAGTGGTTGGAGGGCATTGGATCCTCAAAATATGTAGTCTCTTTTTAGATTGTATAAAATACTTTCCATTAGAAGGTGGAAACTATACTGGACTATTAAATGGAAGAGGATTTTTCACCCAGGCCTTTAGCAAGAGGAGAGTTAGGCCCTCACTTCATTGTGCTTCCATCTTTTATCGTTATTTTTTTAATTTACTGCAATTTGTTTATTGTGAGTCACCCAGAGTTTAATACATTGTGATTGGTCACACTGTCAGCCAGATATTCAGATTGGATTTGGCATTTTTACCCACCTATCGAGTCCTTTGCAAGGATCTGGGATAGGCAGAAGTTGTGGTCTGATGGGTGTTAAAAGTATCCCTGCAGGGTGTGAGATGTTCTAAATAAAACTGCCTTTTGAAGGTTTTTTTTCCTGTGATAAATAAGATATATGTAAACATTATATATAAAATATCCTTTATGTAATGTCTTTATTTTTACATGCTTTATTTGTATATACATATGTGTATGTAGGTATCATTGGGGTGCGATGGCTCAGTGGTTAAAGACGCTGAACTTGTCAGCTGGAGAGCTGACAGGCCAGATCCGAGACCCAAGTGCCGCACGATGGGGTGAGCTCCCATTACTTGCCCCACCTAGCAGTTCGAAAGAATGCGAATGCAAGTAGACAAATCGGAACCACTTTGGTGGGAAGGTAACAACATTCGGTGCACCTCAGGGTATAGACATGCTGCCCCCATGACCATGGAAAGGATCTTTGGACAACACTGGCTCCCTCAGCTAGGAAACAGAGATGAGCACTGCCCCCTAGAGTCAGACATGTCTAGACAGGGGAAGACTTTACCTTTATGTACATATTAGATGTACACATAAAAAGGGATCAGGCCTCAGTTATGTTGATGCAGGCTTTCACTTTTCTAAACTATTCTCAGATGCTCCTGTATGTACAACTGTATGTGTCTGTCTGTCTGTCTGTCTGTACGTACGTACGTACATACATATTTTTATTACACTATTAAGGACTAGCAGGTGACAGTCTTGAAGTCTGGTACCAAATATCAGATCACAATTATAAACACCTGCATCTCAAGTAGCACACTCAGTATTATGACAGGTTGTGAATTTCTGAACCGATAAGTAGAGATACATCAAAACAAGGAGGAATATGTGTTCATTAATATAAACAACCATCAAATGATGCTCTCCTGTATAACAGATATATGTGATGCTGGTGGGGCAGTATGGGTAGAGCACAAAGCCAGGGGCATCTAATTTGTCAATACGAAATATTAAATGAATATTAAATGAATGAATTCTAATTCAAAACTGAAATTAGCCTCCATTCTTCTCAAGAAATAAGAGCTGATCTTCCTCCTATTTCCTTGTCTCACCAATTACAGGAAGAGTTGGGTACAGTGTATGAATAGTGACTTTGTGTGTATGTGTGTGCACGCGCGCATGTGTGTGTGTGTGTGTGTGTGTGCTGAGTATGCTTTAATACAATTTAAATCAAGCTTCCAGCTAGTTAAGTGGAATTCTTACTATGGCATTAGTCTGAACTGTATGAGGTCTTTAAGGATCTATTATAACACCTCAAATCTAATAATAATAATAATAATAATAATAATAATAATAATAATAATACAGTTGGAAGGGACCTTGGAGGTCATCTAGTCCAACCCCCTGCTCAGGCAGGAAACCCTATACCATTTCAGACAAATGGCTGTCCAGTCTCTTCTTAAAAACTTCCAGTGTTGGAGCATTCACCGCTTTTGGAGGCAGGTTGTTCCACTGGTTAATTGTTCTAACTGTCAGGAAGTTTCTTCTTAGTTCTAGGTTGCTTCTCTCTTTGATTAGTTTCCATCCATTGCTTCTTGTCCTGCCTTCAGGCGCTTTGGAAAATAGCTTGACTCCCTCTTCTTTGTGGCAGCCCCTGAGATATTGGAACACTGCTATCATGTCCCCCCTCGTCCTTCTCTTCATTACATTTTTTGGCTTACTGCTTGCTACTCCTTTTCGGCACTTTGCATAATATTTTCATCAAAAGAAACTAGCAGGATGGGTATGAAAAGAAATGGGCATGGAAAAAATAAAATGAGACTTATAGGAGAAAAGTTACAGGAGATACTTAGAATCAAACAAATGGGAATCAGGATTTATAGAACAGAAGACAGTTTAGTTCAAGAACTGTTGGTTTTGTTGCTCCGAGCACCACATTGAAAGTTATCTGAGCTTTGGCAGTCTGGCCTGAACCATCTCTGCACAAATTCTGGTGTATGTGTGTATGGGGAAGGTTGAAAAGATAATATTTCTCCTTTTTTTCTTTTTCAAGGCCATTTTTAGGGAAGAAATGTAAAACCATTTTTAGCTCTCCAGCTCAGTTCCATGCTGTCTGAACCAGAAACCTTGTCACTTTGCAATGTGTGCAAAAGGACAGACTGTGATTATTCAGTTTATTTTTAGTTTATCGTTAAAAGATCAGCGCGTACAATATTGAATAACAGACAAACCCACAGAACAAACGCAATCTGTATTTCTTTTCATTTATTTTTTTTTGCTTAGGTTCTGTACTAAGCAAACAAAAATGAAAAGAAACACAAAGTATCTTAAATCTTAAAACCAGATGAGACAGACAATACAGAAAAATGCTGCTGGAGATACCAAATCTTTAATCTGGAAGGAGATAAGAAAGATAATATGCAACTCCCTTCCTGGAAAACAGCTTAAAAGGGGTATAATCAATGTCATTAAAAAATAATGACAGAACAGGAGGAACCTGCTTCATAATTTCCACCTCACTGGCCCCACAAATGGTAAAAACACCTGGCCTCAGGGGCCTGGTTTATGATTCACTTTCTGATAAATAAATGTAACTCTGTTTGCTTGCCTTGACTTTGGCCTTTCATTATGAATCTATATCTACTTAAAACCCCAAGTGATGATGTTGTGCGTCAAATGGATTCAGCTTTGTAATTCTGCTTTATTTGGCTCCTATTTCCATTTAATTCTCTGCTGTTTCTGCTATGACTAAATGTCTCTTGCTTTTTTCCTTCAGCAACATAAACTCTTTGTTGCTCTTATTAAGGATATTGGCTTTTCAGTGTTTGTGGAGAGATATAGGTTTGTTTGTTTTTTGCTGATTTAGAGTTCTGTAAAACTCTTCCTTTGCTCCTTAGGGATGGCAGCCCATAACCTGAAAATATAATAGCTTCAAAGCCTTTGTCTCTGTGGTATAAAGCAAGGGTCCCCAACCTTGGCAACTTTAAGACTTGTGGACTTCAACTCCCAGAATTCCCCAGCCAGCTATGCTGACTGGGAAATTCTGGGAGTTGAAGTCCACAGGTCTTAAAGTTGCCACAGTTGGGAACTCCTGGTATAAAGGATTACATCCTACTTAATCTTGGGTGCCCATTTTAATATATCATTCTTCCCAATTCTTTTCAGCTGTGTCTGTTAAGCATTTAGTTCTATGTGAGTTTTATCAAAAATTGTCCAAGACGGGACTATATAAAACTCTAACTAATGCGTCAGTTGTGGTTCTATATTAAGCAAGATGCTTTG
Organism: Protobothrops mucrosquamatus; assembly: GCF_001527695.2. Taxonomy (NCBI): domain Eukaryota; kingdom Metazoa; phylum Chordata; class Lepidosauria; order Squamata; family Viperidae; genus Protobothrops; species Protobothrops mucrosquamatus. The sequence goes on along the minus strand of NW_015387203.1, from coordinate 198,772 downwards.
TTGACAGTTACTTATCCTCTAATCATATTACTGGACTACTACATTGCACACCACAGAGGCTGACCTTTGAAGATGACTTGGAAGCTTTAACTGGTTCATAATGCTACAACTAAGTTGGTAGCTGGCAAAAATTGCTTTTGAAAGTATAAGTTGGTAGCTTTTGAAAGTATATCCCTATTCTTAGACTGCTGTATTGATTATCAGTACGGTTTGGGGCCTGATTCAAAGTGCTGGTTATCATCTCTATAGCCCTGTATAGGTAGTCATCACTTATCTACTGTCTTGTTTAGCAACCATTCAAAGTTATGATGGTGTAAAAAAAATCCAACTTTGAATCCAATTCTTCCATTTGCAACTATCACAGCATCCAGGGGACTGGAGGCTAAAACATATAAGGAACGGTTGCTGGAATTGGGTATATCTAGTTTAATGAAGAGAAGGGCGAGGGGGATATGATAGCAGTGTTCCAATATCTCAGGGGCTGCCACAAAGAAGAGGGAGTCAAGCTATTCTCCAAAGCGCCTGAAGGCAGGACAAGAAGCAACAGATGGAAACAAACCAAAGAGAGAAGCAACCTAGAATTAAGGAGAAACTTCCTGACAGTTAGAACAATTAACCAGTTAGAACAACCTGCCTCCAGAAGTGGTGAATGCTCCAACACTGGAAGTTTTTAAGAAGAGACTGGACAGCCATTTGTCTGAGATGGTATAGGGTTTCCTGCCTGAGCAGGGGGTTGGACTAGATGACCTCCAAGGTCCCTTCCAACTTTATTTTTTATTATTATTATTATCCCATGGTCATGTGACCATTATGGTCCCAATTGAAATCACTAAACATGGACAATCTTGTATGGTACGGCACTGGGATATGGCAGAGATTGCTTCAAACATGATTCTACCCTTCTGCTCCAATCAGGCTGTATTCACATAATATAGTAATTTAGCCTACCCAAATCTAATTTTTTTTCAGATGTGTGGATTTCTCAGTAATATCCTTGGGGAATTTTGGCGATTAAGTCTGAAACTCTATAGGGCATAGAGGTTGAAGACAATTGCACTCAACTATTCAATTATAAAGTTGAAAGGGACATTACTGTAAAAGTCATCTAATCCAGTCCCCAGCTCAGTGCATGATTCAGCAAAGGAGGACTTGTCACTTTATGTGGAAGCCTATTGACTGTTGACTGACAGTTGTACAATTAGGAAATTCCCTCTGACATTTAGTCTAAATTTCCTTCTTTGTAGTTTTAATGTACTGACTCTGGTCCTGGCCCCTAAGGCATCCAATAATTTGACTCTGTCTTCTATGTGATAGTCCTTCAAATATCTGAAGACAGCAATCATGTCCGCACAGTACTCTTTGGATTCTGTACTCAGTATAGAATTCAGATCCTGTATTCATTCCACATAGTACTTGGTTTCCAGATTCTTCATCATTTCAATAAGACTTTTGAATTGCAATTTGTCACTGTCCATTTTGCATTGTGGAGCTCAAAAGAGGATATAATATTTCAAGTAGGGTCCCAACCAGGACACAGTAGAGAGGAATATATTCTTCCAAATCTGTATACTCCTGCTAATGCATCCAATGGGAAGGAGATTAGCCTGTACCTAAAGCAACGGCTCCCAACGTTTTCTATACACCACACCCCTAGAACGCTTCTGATATATTCTCACACAAAAGTTCAAAATAACGGCAATGAATTATGCATATACACTCTAATTTTGAAAACCCAAGTTTTCGCACCCCCTGGAATATTGTCTCACACTCCCAGGGGATGCAAGCACCCCCGGTTGGGAATCCCTGACCTAAACAGTGTTTACAAAATTCTATTAGTCTTCTAGCCAGCGTAAGAACCAGCTTTCACACTTATATATAATGGCTGTCTTTGCACAACAAAATAATGCAGGTCACAGGCAACCCTGAGCCTCCATGTTGCTGTCCCAAGAGCTCACCAAGATTACACCTGTCAAGCTGCAAAGAATACCTATGCTGTGGCATCCATTACTGCTTCTTAGCTTGCCTACAAATTCAGGGGGGAGGGGAGGGAAGAATGGACATCGGACTGCCAAGCTGTGAGAACCAAGGTCCCTCAAGAGTTGTTTACTGAGAACTAAAACACTCTCTCGTAATAATTGTCTGACACTTCGTTGGACATTGTGACCTGCACTATTAGGGGGAGGGAGATTCTATACTTTTAATATACTGATTTTTGGTGCCAGAGCGGGTTTTGCTTTCACCTGTGCCGAAATGATTTACCCAATAAAGTTTTGTATTAGAGATCGGTTTGTCTCAGCTGTGCTTACTTCGTTGGGTTTGTCAGTCGGAACCATGACACCATTGAAATCAGTGACTAAATGGCCAAAGTTTAGATGCATGGATTTTTTATTTTAAAATAACTGTGGGAAGGAATGTGTTAAGTCCCTGCAAGACAAAACATATCCACTTCCTCCTTAATCTTTCCCCAGGTGTCCTCTCAAATGGGTCCAAAAATATTTAGCACCGTATCCTTAATGATACTGATATAGCTTTGCTGAGATTAAAGAATAAGGATATCTAAGCAAATTAAGTTCCTGCTGGCATTTAAACACCAGTAAAGTGGGAAATACTGGACAGTTAATTACCTAAGCAATTTCTCATCTGGATGCAACTTCAAACAGCTGAAGAACTCAACGGATGTGTTGTCAGTTTATTCCCATCATTTGGAAAGTTGACAGGAATCAGACATTTCCTTTGGAGGAAACCAGAGGAACAAAGGTCAAAGAATATTATGCAAACTAAAGTAGAAGAGGAAGAAAGGGTGAAACAAATGGAAAAGTTAGAAGTGCAAAAAAGAAAAAGAAAATATAAAGAAATGGCTTCCAATCTTCTTCATTATAAGTTATAAGTAAAATTGTATTTTACTTATA
>NW_015387203.1:186858-195475 GCF_001527695.2 Protobothrops mucrosquamatus | reverse complement strand
CACCCATTCATGTAGAATATTATTTTGTGGAGTTAGGGATATTAATAGTAGTTTACCTATATTTGAATAGTATCCTGGGATTAGGTTTGGGAAGTCCGGGGGGTGGGTGGGTGGGGGGTGGGGTTTTCTTTATAGCATTGTGAAATATGTGTGATTTTTTTTTTATGATGAAAACAATAAAAACTATATTTGAAAAAAAAAAAAAAAAGAATTACATACTGCAATAATCCCTAAAGTAATTACACTGGTTGGGTTCCTACAACGCTAAGCCAAAACCTAGCAAGTCACATTTTATTGTAAGTGCCAACCCAACCAACCAAACAAGAACTTATTCACAGCTTGTCATTTCAAGTGATTTTCTCATCCACCATTTGCAAATTCTTTTGTTAAATGCTATGATTTCCATCCAAACTTGCTTTCAAGAAAACCGATATAAATTTCTCTGAAAGTTACCGAGATAGGTAATTTTGTGCCCTTCAGCTCAAATTAATTCAGCCAATTACAAAGGACTGTGGAAATCGTAGTCAAAAATGCCTGGAGAATACCAAGCAGCCCATTCCAACAATAATCAGGGTAGCCCTCAAAAGTGCTGCTTAACTTCGCTTGGCTAGGGAGGCTGCCTTTAAATACATACAGTCCTCAATATATGACCACAATTGAATCCAAAATTTCTGTTGTTAACTGAGACATTTGTTAAGTGAATTTCGCTTCTTTTTATGACCTTTCTTACCACCGTTAAGTGAATCACAGCAGTTGTTAAGTTAGGGACACTATTATTAAGTGAATCTGGCTTCCCCATTGATTTTGTCAGAAAGTCACAAAAGGGGATTACATGACCCCAGGACACTGCAAATTATAAATATGAGTCAGTTGCAGAGTTTGAATTTTGATCACATGGCCATGAGGATGCTGCAATGGTTGTAAGTCTGAAAAGTGGTCCTAAGTCCCTTTTTTTCAGTGCCATTGTGACTTTGAACAGTCATTAAATGAACTGCTGTAAGTTGAGAACTACCTGTATATTATTTTACAGCTCGGCCAGACTCTTTTAAACACGAGTAATCTCTTTCAGGGGCAGCTGTCGCAGGGGAAAACGCTATGCCAGGTAATATCCTTTAATTAGGGCTCATATGCAGTTCGTCTAGCGAAGAATGCCGCAGGGGAACGATTCCCAGTTTGACTCGAACAAAGATAGCACAAAGAGCTGGATCCGCTCTGACGTTCTGTACGGCCAGCTGAGCCACAGCCTGACTTTTCAGCATTCCCAGAAGGAGAAGATCTGCGCGCAGCTGCTTCTCCTACCTGAGCAGCGCGAAGACGCGCCCCTCTAGCCCTGCCCTGTCCTGTCCTGCCAAATTGCTCAACTGCTTGGACCCTGCCGCTTGCCGTCTTCTCCTTCTCCCTCTCTCTCTTTCTCTCTCTGGCTGAGAGTAACAGGAAGCGCTGCCGGCGCCTCCGAACCTGCTGGCAGGGCGAGCCATGGAGTTCTCGGAGGAGAAGTTGCGGAAGTGGCTGAGCAAGGCAAGCGGCGAGACTGGGCGGAGGAGTTTTAGAAGCGCGAGCCAGTGGAAGCTCTGGGTTCGGCGCCCCCAATTTTGGAACGCCTTCCCTGGCTTGAAGGGAGAGGGGAGCGACTACCTGAATCCACGATTAAATCAATGTTTTTCAAACTTGGCAGCTTTAAGAGGTGCGGACTTCAACTCCCAGAATTCCTCAGCTAACATGGCTGGTTGGGGAATTTCGGGATTTGAAGTCCACACATTGTAAAGTTGCCCAGTTTGAAAAACATTGCATTCGATCGGGCTTCCCTTGCCCTCTCCCGCTTGGTCGATTTCTTCCCGTTTGTTGGCGCATAAGCTACTGGATCTGATCTTTCCTGTTCAGCCACTGTGAACGGTGCATGCTTTTGCGCGGTTTCCTCAACCCTGCAGCATTAGGGGTTTTTCCCCCCCCCTTTCGGCTTCAAACCTTGGCTATTTCCTCCTTAATAATTTATGCCATCGAATCCCATCACTTTTCTTTTCTTCTGGGAATAGAAAGCGTACATTCATCATTATTATGCTAGGACAGGCACGTTTGATGTACTGTCTCTTTTCTATTAAGCTGAATTAATTAGTAATTAATGAGAAAATAGTCTGTAATTCTATTGAATAAATCACAAAGGGGTGTGTATTCATGCTCTTCTTCATGGTCCCCAAATCGTAGTATGAACATATCACAGAAACAGCCTTTTTCTGCTCTGTCCTCATGGGGGTTATCTTTCTCTTAATCATAGCCTGCAGCTAAGATACCTGAAAGTCCCTAGCTGTTTCTTTTTTTAAAAAAATAGAGTATTTGCTCTTCTTAGAACTCCTTCCAAGATGGATCAGGGACATTGCTTGAGCATTATTATCTCCCATTTCATCCTGTGCCCTTTCTCCATGCCCATGCACTCTCTGTTTTGATACCTGTGTAACAGTCAGTCAGGAGAATGAGCCTCTATTCACAAATACTGACTAACTGAAATATTGAGCTGAGTAAGGGCATGTCACTGCACATTCACAAGCTCTAAGAGGCAACTGGCCAGATGACTAAATTCACTGTTGTAAGCCCCAACCTCATTTACCTGACTCTCCCCATCTTGTGTTAAGGAGAATGGATGGTAGTTGATCCCCTACTTGCAAGAGGGAGGGGAAACACATCTGTGGGAATCCATCAATCCTTTCCCTTAATTTGGCCTGCAGCATGTAAAGGCAATACTCTTCACCAGCTTTGTTACTATTGCTGAGTAAGGATAGAGAACAGGACAGTTTATGCTGACATACTGTTCTGCCAGCTCAGAGACTGGTGGATTGGATAGCATTCGAAGTGTTCTAAGCCCAGACCATAAACACTCCTTTATGGTTTAGGATAATGTTTCTTATATAATACAAACTATGAAAAGTGTATCTTCTACTGCTTACTGCTGCTTGTGACGTCTACAGTCAGAGCATGATTTGGTCTGCTTATAATGTTGAAACAAACATGCCACAGGGCTGTGTACTGTATGTCGTCATAAGAGTCTTACACAAAATAAGCTCCTGCAAGAACTAGCTACAGCATTGACTTTCTCCCTATCTCAATGTGGTCAAGTGTATTGTGACCCTTCCCCATCTCACCTGGAGTCTCCCAATCCACTTAAGTCTGCAATCCTCCTAAATTCTGTTAAAATGTTTTAATCACACAGAGATCCTGATTTTATTATCAAATCACCCTTTCATGTCCTCTTTCCCACATTCCCTGGGAATTTTGCTCAATGAAGAATTCCAGATATGTGTGTTCACGGTCTTGTGCAATCTGAGTTGCTGTTTAAACATTTTTCTTTCACATGGCTCTGTAGTTCATGTTTAAGATGATTGAAATTGTCTTTCTTATGTCTCCAGTATAAATTCCGAGATCTTACCATAGAAGAACTGAAGCACATAAATGAGCTGTGTCCCAACATCAGGTTCACAATGAGCACCTACAGTAAGAATTCCTGTCCGGGGATAGATACATTAACTTGCATTTTTCAAAAATTGGGGGATCTTATAAATCAAGTGAATAAATAAAAAGTGAAATAAATGCTGAATATTAATATACTATAGGTGGCTATTATTTAACCACCTAAAGTATGTTCTGCATTAATAATATAATAGTATAACATGCATATTAATAGTATGTATTAGGATTTACACCCATTGTTTCCTTTGAATTATTTGGGCAGTATGCATGGGATTGCAATCTTACTGTATAATTTTCTTAATTTTTCAGCAGTTAATTGATCACTTTTATTATTATAACTTTTACAGCAATGGCATGGTAAAGCACATTGTATATTTATATGTTGCTATTTTTTAATATTAGCATTCCTGTAGTTTTTGACTAGATTTTCTATAGCATTATGTTGCCTTAGGCTTAGAAAATCTATGTTTTGCTGAATTTACTTTTTATGTCCTATTGTGATGCTTTGAAATTCTATGTAATTTCTATTTGTGTGTATGTGTATATAATGTTTTGATTTATTTATTTATATCCTGCCTTTATAATTTTTACAAATAACTCAGGGTGGCAAACATATCTAACACACTTTCATCCTCCTGTTTCCCCCACAACAACAATCCTGACAGGTGAGTTGGCCTAAGAGAGAGAGAGAGCGACTGATCCAAAGTCACCCAGCTGGCTTCCATGGCCAAGGCAGGATTTGAACTCATGGTCTCCTGCTTTCTAGCCCAGTGCCTTAATACACACAGACACACATTTTAAAAATAATAATAAAATGAATGACTGCTTTAACTAATTTGAAATGTTAGAAACAATACATATCAGTACTAAATTAAGAGAAATTTAAAAGGAAAGATTAAATCCCTGGTGATATAATGTTTTGAATTTCAGCTTTTAAAGATGGATCCCAGAAAGATCTTCTGAACTTTACTAATATTGTTCCAGTAAAATATCAGGGTGAGTTCAAAGAATGTTTCCTTTATATTTCTTGGTATTTGAATATTTCATTCTGAGTAATATATTATGAAATGTATTTGTATACAAAATTTATATGTTGCTTAAATCACAGGCTATAAACAGCTTACCACTAGTATAATAAGCAGATAATAAAATAAAGCGACTTTAGTAGCATAATCTGAAGCAAAGAGTCTGGATCAGTATGGTAAGAAATACTTTGCAACCCCTCCCATCCCAATCTACTTATTTATGTGGATGGCTCTGATAAAATAAAAAGCAGGAATTTATAGTACAGCAGCCTGAAGTAAGAAACAAAAAGCCACATTGTCTGAGTTAGACAACTCAGCGACAGAATAATTAGATAGTGCTAAGTGACAGAATAAGTAAACTGAATGCTGAAGTTTCTTAGCAAGAAAGTTTATGCTATAATGGTGAAAATTATGCAGCAAAAAAACAAGAAGAAAATCCACAGCTGGCTAAGCATGAAGCTGAAGCTGCAACAGTGAAAATAGGTGGAGATAAAGCTCCATGAAGGTCAGGAGGAGATTCAGCAGCAGTTAAAATAACAGACTTGGCACAATGCTGTAGAACAGGGGTAGTCAACTTTGACTCTTTTATGACTCGTGGACTTCAATTCCCAGAATTCCTGAGCCAGCTTAGCTGGCTCAGGAATTCTGGGAGTTGAGGTCCACGAGTCATAAAAGAGCCAAGGTTGACTACCCCTGCTGTAGAAGCAGGCCTTTGAAGAGGTTTGTGGATGGACTTGCGCCAGAGAAAATCCATGGATGGAATCTCAAAAAAACAATCCTTGGCTGTAATTAGTGCAGCAGCTATTCCAAAGGTCTAGCAACAGACTTGAGAGGAGATCATAGAGCTAAGAAAGGAAAGAGCTATCAAAAAGGTCTATCAGAGGAGACCTACTGAAGAAGCTACAGTGGTGATGCTCCACCAAAGAAGTCCAGCAGGAGAGAGCTGCCAGATGTTATAGAGGCTGAAGCTTTCTGGAAGAGGGCAGGGTGTGATAAGAAGAACCTCAAGGGAGAGTTCACACTACAGAAGGTCCTCTTAGTTAAATAGCCTGAGTAGCCAGTTCAATGAGAAACCCTAGTGCAGTGGTTCTCAACCTTTTTAATGCCGCGACCCCAACCGGTCGTAAGTCGAGGACTAAACCGGTCGTAAGTCGAGGACTAAACCAGTCGTAAGTCGAGGACTACCCAACCGGTCGTAAGTCAAGGACTTTCCCTGCCCGGGAGCGCCGCGCATGCGTGGTTCCGCCCCCTGCGCCGGCTGAGGCGTAGCTGGCAAGCGGCAGAGACGGAGCAGGCTGACCACCAGCTGGCCCAGCCCAAGGGAGGTAAGGCACCTGCCAGAAAAGGGCGGACAAAAAAAATGGCGGACAGCCTTGCTTGGCGACCCCCGTGAAATGGTCGATCGACCCCAAATGGGGTCCCAACCCACAGGTTGAGAACCACTGCCCTAGTGGTTCACAGAGGAACTATAAGGACCCCCACATCAATCCAGGCTGGAGGGGACAACAGCATACACCCTGCCCCTTGGAATGCAGCCTGGGGAAGGAAGTTTATTCCCACCCCAAATCAAACTACCCTACTCATGGGATCTCCCTGGGCTTGTTATCATCTTAAACTGAATTTACAACAAATATCACCCAGTAATTATCAAGTCGGCAAATCAGTTTTCAGTATCAAAAGTTAAAAATTTAACACATGTCCAATAGTAAATACTCACTGGATAACAAATCTACAACTCATATNAGGAAGTTTATTCCCACCCCAAATCAAACTACCCTACTCATGGGATCTCCCTGGGCTTGTTATCATCTTAAACTGAATTTACAACAAATATCACCCAGTAATTATCAAGTCGGCAAATCAGTTTTCAGTATCAAAAGTTAAAAATTTAACACATGTCCAATAGTAAATACTCACTGGATAACAAATCTACAACTCATATATAACATGTGCTGCACTGTCTCTTCAGAAGAGTAGAGTTTTAACTCTCTTCCTGGAAAAATCAAAAGGAGTTAAGGAGCAACTTTAACTTGGGGAAGGGGGACGGCAAAGCATTTCAAAGGATGGGCACTGATTTTCCATCCATGTCATGAAGGGTTGTGGACTCTTTCGCTCTGCTAGTTGAAACGAGAACCATAATATACATGGAATCTTTGCTAAACACATTTTTATTTTGTATTTTGATAGGTAACACTTATAATATTCCAATTTGCATATGGATTTTGGATTCTTATCCTTTTACTCCACCCATTTGTTTTCTAAAACCTACTTCTAACATGGGAATTTCTGTAGGAAAACATGTGGATGTCCGCGGAAGGATTTACTTGCCATATCTACAAGCCTGGAGCCATGTAAGAATTAGATAAATGCATTACATAAAGTTATTAAAGTTATTATTACAATTTATATAAAGGTAATATACCTTACCTTTGTACCTCTTAGTAGCATCTATCATTTTCCACATATAATTATATACATAAATATTTGCAATATAAGATAAAATACAATTGATCTGAATACAAAATAATTATCTTTATACACTTAGAATGGATGGTAGTATTAGGTTTTCAGGTTCCTTATCAACAAAGTCAAGTCAACCAATCTTACTTAGGAGTGGATGAAGATTTCATCCCCAAAGCATGTCTTTTTTTTTTATCCACCCATCCATTCTTTTTTTATTTGATTTTTATTTTACTACCATTTAACCAACTGTCAGCAGGTTACAAATACAACAAAATAAAAATACAGAAATACAGAAAAGGACTAAAACTCATAAAACATACAATACGAAAGTGGTGTCACAACTCAGATGCCTCTGGAAGAACGTGGTGTCCAGCAGCTTCCAAAAAGTGAAGAAGACAGGAGTAGATCTAAAAGTGCTGAAGAAGCTTCTTGGATAAGAAGCAAAACATCTTCAAAAGAAAAACAAGAAAATCCAAATATCTAAATTTAGTTTAGATATCTAAAGGGCTATCTTAAAACTTTACTAGAAAGTGTTTGTAAATGGTATATCTGTTATATAAATAAATTCTAATTTGTCCTGTATTTATTACAGCCACAGTCAGAAATTATAGGGTTGTTAAAGGAAATGAGCATAAAATTTGAAGAAGAACTTCCCTTATATGCATTATCATCTTCTGATGAAGTCAGACAGATGGACCTACTTTCTTATATAACCAAAATTGTTGAAGGTATTCATCTTTCCTGGAAACTTCTTATCTGGAATTCATGTGCATAATTCATAATATCTTGGTAATTTTGTTTTGTATTTTCCTGGAAGAGTCCAAATCAGTAAGTTATTACATTATAGCAGCAAAGGATCACTTTGCCCTAAAAGATCATAACTATTAATATTATGTGATTTTTAGTGATATTTATATATATCTTAGCTATATTTATATGCAGCCCAAAACCATTCTTTTTCACTCAAGGCAGCCCAGGCAAGCCAAAAGGTTGGACATGCCAGATCTAGAACAAATTTGGCACAGTGGAAAGCCTTTCTTTTATTAGACTTTGGTCCTTTTAGTGTGAACTGGAAATAGTTAATCAAGGAATCCAAGGACTCTGAGTTACTACTGGTATATTTATTAGAAGGAAATGTTAAGATACACAAGAAATCCAGCAAATACTTTCAAATGAGATACCTATGTATAGGCAATCTTTTGAAAGTGTGGCAATCTGTATTTTTTCATTGTTATGGTAATTCCTATTTCTTTATCTCCGTGAAAAATATCTCAAAGGCTTCTTGGTCCAACTTCTTCTCTCCATTATCAAGCTACTACTGAGCCAGCACTTATGAATGCACTGTCCAGTGTCAGGCAGGAAAAGGACATTTAGAGAGTTGGTGGATGGCATGTAGGATGGTTGGTGTTCTCTGTAAGGTATTTTAAAGGCAATGTGAATGTAATCACATAAATAGGATGATGGACACTGAGCTTGCTGGAACAACCACGTCTTGAGGGCGCGGCGGAAGGAAGGGAGATCAGGAATCACCCTGATCTCTGGGGGCAGTTCGTTCCAGAGGGTGGGAGCTCCCACAGAGAAGGCCCTCCCCCTTGGGGTCGCCAGCCGGCACTGTCTGGCCGACGGTACCCTGAGGAGACCCACTCTGTGAGAGCGTACAGGTCGGTGGG
>NW_015387203.1:124984-185262 GCF_001527695.2 Protobothrops mucrosquamatus | reverse complement strand
CCATCTGGGTGGTTCCGTCTCCCTGCGGCGAGGGGGAGCGGTCCGGAAGTCCATCCTCAGGAGTGCATGATCTGACCATGACAAGGGCTCTATGACTATCTCCCCCATTTCCAGATCATTTTGCCACTGGCCAGAGACAAAAATCAGATCCAGTGTGTGACCTCCTATGTGAGTGGGTGCATGAACTAATTGGGTCAAGACATTTGTTAAGTGAGTTTTGCCTCATTTTAGGACCTTTCCTGCCACAGTTGTTAATTGAATCACTGCAGTTGATTAAGTTAGTAACACGGTTGTTAAGTAAATCTGGCTTCCCCATTGATTTTGCTTGTCAAAGGATTGCAAAAGGTGATTATGTGACCCCGAGACACTGCAACAGTCATAAATATGAACCAGTTGCCAAGCATCTGAATTTTGTTCACATAAGCTTAGGGATGCTACAAAGGTCGCAAGTGTGAAAAATGGTCATAAAGGCATTTGTTTCAGTGCCGTTGTAACTTTGAACGGTCACTAAATGAACTGTTGTAAGTCGAGAACTACCTGTATTGTGCACTACTAGAAAGAAGGGAAAAAATGGCAAATCGCAGAAATGGGTTCTGTAGAACAAAATTCATTAATACCATATAGTTTCTGAAAAATTAAAGACACGCTAGTTTTCTTTCTTAAATCTGCTGTGTTAGGACCAAGCTATAAGTGTGTTTTTGAGTTTGGTATTGCTTGTATCGACCAAATGTTTGTGTAACGAACAGTTGGAGTGGAATAATAGCCTTTGCCAAATTGGAAACATACAGAGAGGGAAGTCTTTGCCCTTTCCACAGCTTGGATTGGACTCAGATCTTGTGTGGGAACAAATCTCCCATTAGTTCCAACAACAATATTTCTCTTTTTGGCTAGAAAAAAAAAATCATGTTGCAATCCTTTGCGTGTTATCTGGGGGAATAAGGTAAATAGAACATAGCAAACATACCTTTAAGTAAACATCCATGCATAGGATTTGTTTGGATAACATTTTTTTTTTATTTTTCAAATACCATAATTAAAGTTAAGCAGACCAAGGAATTTTTAAAAATTATTTTCATGGAGCATCAACATTTATGAAGATGCATATTTGTTTATATAAATAATGTGATTTTTTTTAGGTGAAAACAATGGACAGTCAAAGGGAGAAGGAAAGAAAAATGATGGAGATTTACGCAAAGTTACAATAGTTGGGACTGGAGATCTGGGCCTTGCATGTATTTTGGCTATTTCAGCAAAGGTATGCACTTTATACAGAGTTACTGCTATGCTCATTTCTTTAATACATTTTTATTGTAATAAAATAATTGGGGGAGGGGAATACTTGAGACCATATTCACAGAATATGTTCTCCATAAAAGTCTTTTAAATTATGGCTGGTGGTAATTACTTTATTAGAGATGGATAGTGCATTCCTAGGTATGTTTATTAAGAAAACATTATTTTCTCACTGCAGAATGTTTTTGTAGGATAAATTGTTGCATTAGGTACCAGGGTTCAACGGAAAGTAATACTGCCAATGTTATAGGTCAGTGGTGGCGAACCTATGGCACGGGTGCCAGAGGTGGCAATCAGAGCCCTCTCTGTGGGCACGCCCACCATCGCCCCAGTCCTAGGCCTTCAGCTGGGTTTTATAAAACCCTTTCGCTTTAGGTCTCCGCTGCCATGTGCAAAAAAAAAAAAAGGTTCAATCAGTCAATTGCAACTTCTCGCAGGAAAAAAAATCTTGCAAAGTTGGAATTGATTGATTGAACTTTTTAGTCCACCCAGTCTGCCGTTACCACCGCAGCCACGCCCACCCAATGGGCCACACCCACCCGGCACCCCACGATGCATAAGTGGGTTTGGGGTTGCAGTTTGGGCACTCGGTCTCTAAAAGGTTCGCCATCACTGTTATAGGTCACCAACAGATGGCAGTACAGATGCTAGAAGTTTTGACATGTTCTTTAGCATTTGTTCCATTTTAGTTTATGGGATGTCACTGTGAGAAAAAATTGCGTTTCTATAGTTCATGAAAGTGCTTGTCAGTGTGCTCTAAGTAATCATAATTTAATGTTTGACTACCAAAAGAGTCCCTCTAGTCTAAATTTACTGTTGAATACAAGGTGTTCATAGTGATGATTGCGTTGACATGAGTACTGTATATGTCTGGGCCACAAAATGCAAACATGGTGAATGGGAAGAGCTGATTTGTGTGATCACGTGGATAACCATCAAATGAGAAAGGTTGATGAATTGATTAAGGACAATTAGAATTACACAAAAGGAAATTGCTGTCATGCTTGCATTTCCCAGGAATGTGTGGGTCGCATTATTAATTTTTTTCAATACCAGAGGTTTGTGCAATATACTGTAGGTTCCTTATTTACTGATGAAAGCTTCAAATGTTGAAATTTGCCAGTAATCGTGTTAAGCTATGAGAATAGAAGTGAGGAATTTCTTCATGGCATTATCAAAGGCAAGAAAACATGAGCTCATTGTTATGATCCTGAAACAAAGTATCTGTTATGATCCTGGTGGTCAAGGCAAGGCAAGCCTCTAGAGTAGGGGTAGGCAACCTTGGCTCTTTTATGACTCGTGGACTTCAACTCCCAGAATGGTGGCTCAGGAATTCTGGGAGTTGAAGTCCACGAGTCATAAAAGAGCCAAGGTTGCCTAACCTTACTCTAGAGAATATTTTATTTATCTCAACAAATGGTCCACCAAATGGCCCTCCAATGACTGGTAAGCTTCCACCCCCATGCTACCACGAAGGCAGCCACCCTCAGTCCCCCAGCATCGCCTCAGCCCTGGCCTCTCCAAACATGTGAGGAGAGGCATGCCATTCCTGTTGGATGGTCCCAGTTCCAACTACTCCTCCTCCTCTGGCCCAGGCTCCAATGGGGCCATGACAGTGTCAATCCATGGAATATCATCACAAAGATTCATCCGTGAGGGGAAAAACATTCAAAACCCAAGTTTTGGTATGAAACTTGTGATTACAGTCTTTTGGTATTATTCACATGGATTTCCGTGAACCTGTCACCATTATTATCGTTGCAACACTCCAGACATTGAAAGAACAGTTAAGTGGAGTTCAGAAACTCAAGAAGGGAAGTTTTTTGCAACATGACAACTCTAAGCCTCACACCTCACTAGTCACTAAAGAGGCAATTGCAAAGGTAATTCTCACTCTCATACACAATCCGACATGCAGTCCGAACTTGGTGCCGTGCAACTTCACCTTTTCCCAAAATTGAAGAAATACTTTTATGGACATGTGTTTGATTCAAATGGAAAGAACTGTCAGGATCTAGTTGAATGAAGTTCTTTTGTGACAACTTTAAAAAACGTGTCCAGAAGTGTGTAATGAATACTGGTGATAATGTGGACAAGTAGGTAAAGGTAACTAAAGATCTCATTTCGAGTTTGTTTTTATGTTCCTTGTATTAAAATATCTCTATTTAAACTAAATTTATAAAAGTAGAGGCATTACCTTTAATTCAACTATCTTATCTTCGAAGTATCATTGATATTGAGGTTTATTTATTTAAAATAGAAATTAGACACAAGGCATTTCATTAGTAGTCGAACAGAGGTCTCCAACCTTTCTGGGCTCATGGCCCGGAGGGAAGGAGAGCAGCTTTGCAAACTGGCGAGCGCACGCTTGCGCACGTAAACCGGGCCACATGGCACTAGCGGCCCTGTTCGCGCATGCGTGTATGCTCTAGCACCATGTGCATGTGTGAACGGCTAGGCACACCCTCCCCCATGGTGGCTAGCGGCCCCATTCACGCATGCGCAAATGGGCGACGCACACCCCTGGTGCTAGCAGCCCTGTTTGTGCATGTGCAAACAGGCCATGGACACCCGCCTGGTGCTAGCAGCCCCATTCACGCCGTGGGCACTAGTGTGAGTGGGGGGAGTGCACGCGGGCACGCACTGGCTAGCCATTCTCATGGCCCACTGGTCAAGAGGCCATGGCCTGGTAGTGGGCCACAGCCCATAGATTGGGGACCCCTATAGTAGAAGACTTGAGAGCTATTAAATAGATTGGCTTGCCTCAAAAGATAGTCTCATTCTTCAATGCAGTTTTTTACTTTAAATTCTTTAAAAAATATTGAAAATGGAGGAGTTTTAAAAACAGATTGTGATGCACCTTACTGGTCTATGGAGGAAAAAGCTTAACATTTCTGTAGTATGAATGTGTGATTAATATGTCACAGTTCTAGCATGTTCAAGAAAGGAAGGATTATTGCAAGGAATCAGTATTACAGTAAGTAGATATGTATTGATATTTGATTGGTTATATGCCTTCCAAACCAGGATAGTTTATTTTATTTGGCTTTCATTTGACATCCCAGTCACATATACACAAGGGGAATGAAATGTTTGATTTATGGAATATCTAATTACTTTAAGTAAGTTTGT
Organism: Protobothrops mucrosquamatus; assembly: GCF_001527695.2. Classification (NCBI taxonomy): domain Eukaryota; kingdom Metazoa; phylum Chordata; class Lepidosauria; order Squamata; family Viperidae; genus Protobothrops; species Protobothrops mucrosquamatus. Next base: position 180,837 of record NW_015387203.1, on the reverse strand, counting down.
ATAGGAAACTAACTGATCTTCTCTAAACTTGCTCTTATGTAAACATGTTGATGCTTCAAGTACATGTTTCGTAGTAGTAAAAAATAAATAGAATTCAGGCAAATAGGCGTATCCTGAATTATGCCTGGTCTGTTTTAATCTTCTTCAAACAAATGTTCATACAAAAACAAAAAGACTGATGGCTTAATGATACTATCATTAATTTATATACAAATAAATGATATTTAAAAGGATGTCATCTTGTTCTTGATCCAATTTTTAAATACGTGGTTTTGTTGCCAATGCTTAAAAGGTGCTTTTACTGCAGACATTTTTTTCATCTAATCTCAGAATAAATACTTCTGAACTCATTAGATGCGTTAGGATTTCATTTTTAACCTTTTTAGTTTTAGTTAGACGTTGATATTTTAAAAAATAGCTGCTTAACTTTTTGAACTGTTGTTCTTGTTGGATTGAATCCCACAGAATTCTTCTCAGAAGACAATTTATAGTTGCTTTGATGAAAAATATTTTTTTTCTTTCTTTTGAATCAATTTAGGATGTTGCTGACAAGGTGGTTGTTTTGGACTGCTCGGAAGCTACAGTGAAAGGAGGAACAATGGACCTAGAAATCTTTGACTTGCCAAAGGTGGAAATTAGTCGAGGTAGTGTTACAGTATATAGCAGTGATGGCGAACCTTTTAGAGACCGAGTGCCCAAACTGCAACCCAAAACCCACTTATGTATTGTTGGGTGCCGAGTGGGCGTGGCCCATTGGGTGGGCGTGACTGCGGTGGTAACAGCAAACTGGGTGGGACTAAAAAGTTCAATCAATCAATTCCAACTTTGAAGATCTTTTTTTTTCCCGCGAGAAGTTGAAATTGATTGATTGAACCTAAAGCGAAAAGGTTTTATAAAACTGAGCTGAAAGCCCAGGACTGGGGCGATGGCACGTGTGCCCACAGAGAGGGCTCTGCGTGCCACCTGTGGCACGCATGCCATAGGTTCGCCACCACGGGTATATAGTGTCCTCTAGCAATATTGCAAACTGAAGTATGCACCTGCTCGGCAGGGTGCAAACATTTTTGGAAGCTTCTTTCACATCAGTGCTTCAGTCTTGCGCATAGATTGTGCTGTGTGGATAATCCTACATACATGTAAAATGGTTAATGTACTTATCCCAGAGCTCAGCAAATACAGACAAAGCATATTCAGTTAATTACATATATGAAATATTAATGTGTGCTATATTCTTCCTGAGATTTCTATCTGCAATCCAAAAAGGGCAGAATGTAGCCAGGGTTATGTATAAAGAGACATTACTACATAATAAAACTAAATTCTCTATGGCTTTTTGCCATTAGTTCAACTTCAGTAGTATTAGTAAAAAAAATTCCTCTATTAACTATATAAGCGGGAAGTGGCTGGAAGTGATATGTTTGCCTATTTATCTCAAGTCAGGGAAATGGGCCATTACCATTGATTTAATTTTTTTTAAAAAAAAATTTCATTCTTGAAAATAAGATATATTCAATAATGGGTGGCAATTCTTTATATTTCTGTAGATTTTTCTGTGTCAGCGGACTCAAAATTGGTGGTGTTTACAGTTAATTCTTTAGGCAATGCTCAATCCTACCTGGAGGTTGTTCAGAGCAATGTGGAATTGTTCAGAGGCCTTATTCCATCAATAGCTCATTATAGTCAACACAGTGTACTGCTTGTTGCTTCTCAACCAGGTACTGTATGGCAAAGATTAATATAATTTTATGAGGTTTCAATCACAAGATATGATATACAATTGATATTAATTTTTTTTGACATCATCTTAATGAGGATTAGGAGATATGTTATTTTGTCATAATTCTCAATCATAAAATAACTGTATCAAGCATTAGGTCATTTTTTTAAAAAAAAAATTCTGGTTTTATTTTGTTCTACATAATGAACTGGTTATTGGGGATTTCCTTTTAGGCAATTTAAAAACTTCGGTGGGTTTTTCTCATTCCAAATATTGTATAAAGGCTGTGTGTTTTGTTGTATGATTCAACTCCATTGCTTATCTCCAAACAGCAAGGTAGTAACAGGATTACAAATCTTTTAAAATAACAAAACTACACAAACACAAGCAGGGAAATAAAGAACAGAAACATGGCATACCATTTACAAAAAAAAATCAGCCTAATTTGTTAACACCTTAACTATATTGGTATAATCATTCTTTCTGTTGTGTTCATATACCAAAAGTGAACACTGACAATCCAAGACTGTAAAGATGGGGTTGTACTATTTTTCTAACATTGAAGAGTAATATTTTGCTGCTTTCCATGCTTGATAAATCCATAAATCCATATTACTTGTAGTCAGTTTTGGTTTTGGTACATGCAGTTTAGTACGTGCAGTTCAATTCACATATTTAAATCATGCTGATCTTTGTAATATTATATTAAAAACCTAAGGGTATTAAGCCAAAATAAAAATAATAGGATAAGCCCATATCTCATCAATAAATGTTTTTTTTACCATTTTTGTACTTACAGCCAGTCTTTTCAAATATTTTCTGGGTGTTTAATATTGTAAAGATGGAACTTTTTTCAGTTTGCCTCATATTAAGAAACATAATATTTTTTGAGACTGCCTAATTTATTTGAAGGGCTCACTGAAATCAGGGGATGGCACCAATTCTGATTTGAAGGAAGGCATCCGCAGAATAGGGAAGGAATTTTTTTTTGATGTTGAATGGAATTTTGGAAACCCTAAAAATTTATTTACATAATTATGTAAATTCTGGAAAGAATAATTTAAAAATGCAATACTATAGGAACAGATCTTGCTATCTGGAACCTAACTAGGACCAATTACCACGAGCTCTATTCAGATCATCCATAGAAGGAAGTATATAGATATATAGAGTGTTGGTGTGCATACAAAAGGAGCAGGGCTTTAATTGCATCATTGTAACGAAACATACTGACTTTTTGACTCCCTATGGATGTTGTTGACTCTGCTAAGCATATATTGTTGTGCTTGCTTTGGTCTGTGTGTGCAGACGTTTGGGTCAATGTTGACTCTCCGTGACTGCCTGCATATGTTCCTACAGTTTCTTGGCAAGATTTTGGAAGAGGTTTTACATTGCTTTTTTTTTTGCTTGCTATTGTAGAGGAATATAATAAAAAATGACCTCCCCCCCCAAATAACAAAAGCAATGGACAAAACATATATTTGCTGTTTTCCAAATTATATGAGAATGATCTAATAGTTGACATAAGGACTGCATTAGCTTCTCAGAGGTCTCCAAGGAGACTCTCTCTCCAGTTCTGAGTTCAATAGAAGACTCCAATCTGTAGCTCAGGGTGGAGTCCTAGCTGTTCTCTGAGCTTGGTTGCTTGTTTGTAGACATTTCATTACTTGTCTAGGTACTATCATCAATGCTGGGGAGAGATTTTGTTTGCTCCCTGTTTAGTTTGCAGAGTCTCATCTGTGTTTTAAAGGAGAATGGGTGAAGATAAACCTCAATAGTTTGTGTTATCCAGAGTCTGATAAATAATACTAAACCTAGCCCTTTCACATCTTTTCTCCAACACAATCTAATCTTTAATGTGATTAAAGCTTTCATTATGCAGGAAACCCTGACCTTTTATTAATATCCTGCAGCTGTTCACAGAGAAATAGTAAAACCTCTGATTTCTCAGCAATCATATAAATGAATAGATGTATGTGCTTACTGTATGGTAGTGGTTCTCAACCTTTTTAATGCCGCAACCCCAACCGGTTGTAAGTCGAGGACTTTCCCTGCCCGGGAGTGCTGCGCATGCGTGGTTCTGCCCCCTGCGCCGGCCGAGGCGTAGCTGGCAAGCGGCAGAGACGGAGCAGGCCGACCACCAGCTGGCCCAGCCCAAGGGAGGTAAGGCACCCGCTGGAAAAGGGGAAAAAAATGGCGGACAAAAAAAATGGCGGACAAAAAATGGCGGACAGCCTTGCTTGGCAACCCCCATGAAATGGTCGATCGACCCCAAATGGGGTCCCGACCCACAGGTTGAGAACCACTGCTGTATGGCAACCCATTCCACTTCCCTGTAATCCCAAACAGTTGCCCAAACAACTGTGTAGTTTTTCTTCAGCTTAAAAATGGAATTTAAATACAAACGTTGTTAAAGATCAGTAATATTTACAGGACACTTTATGCCATTATTTTATATTGATTTAAAATATAATTGTCTCATTTTCTTAATATGTTTTTAACACAAGTACAGTAGAAATAATGACCTATGTGTCGTGGAAGCTGAGTGGATTTCCTAAAAGCAGAGTTATTGGAATTGGTTGCAATTTGGATTCAGCAAGATTCCAATATGTTGTTACAAATCTGTTGAAAGCCCAAAGCAAAAGTAAAGACAATTGGATTATTGGTGAACAAGGAGAAAACAAAGGTAAAATTGTGAACTACTGTATCACTTAGGAATCTACTTCTTAGATTTTTTTTCCTTTTTGAATTAGAACATAAATGAGCTCTTTTATATTTGTTTGAGAAAACACTGAAATTTATTTATTTATTTATTTATTTATTTATTATTTAGATTTATATCCCGCCCTTCTCCCGTAGGACTCAGGGCGGCGGACAATCAATTAAAATACACAAATAACAATACAGATTTAAAATTAATTAAAAGGAATATTAGAGAATTGTCCAATTTAAAATATTGATTAAAACCCCTCTAAAAATTACCCTAGGCCAGTCCTGCGAGCTGGAATAACCAAGTCTTGANAGGAAGTTTATTCCCACCCCAAATCAAACTACCCTACTCATGGGATCTCCCTGGGCTTGTTATCATCTTAAACTGAATTTACAACAAATATCACCCAGTAATTATCAAGTCGGCAAATCAGTTTTCAGTATCAAAAGTTAAAAATTTAACACATGTCCAATAGTAAATACTCACTGGATAACAAATCTACAACTCATATGTAACATGTGCTGCACTGTCTCTTCAGAAGAGTAGAGTTTTAACTCTCTTCCTGGAAAAATCAAAAGGAGTTAAGGAGCAACTTTAACTTGGGGAAGGGGGACGGCAAAGCATTTCAAAGGATGGGCACTGATTTTCCATCCATGTCATGAAGGGTTGTGGACTCTTTCTCTCTGCTAGTTGAGATGAGAACCATAATATACATGGAATCTTTGCTAAATACATTTTTATTTTGTATTTTGATAGGTAACACTTATAATATTCCAATTTGCATATGGATTTTGGATTCTTATCCTTTTACTCCACCTATTTGTTTTCTAAAACCTACTTCTAACATGGGAATTTCTGTAGGAAAACATGTGGATGTCCGCGGAAGGATTTATTTGCCATATCTACAAGCCTGGAGCCATGTAAGAATTAGATAAATGCATTACATAAAGTTATTAAAGTTATTATTACAATTTATATAAAGGTAATATACCTTACCTTTGTACCTCTTAGTAGCATCTATCATTTTCCACATATAATGATATACATAAATATTTGCAATATAAGATAAAATACAATTGATCTGAATACAAAATAATTATCTTTATACACTTAGAATGGATGGTAGTATTAGGTTTTCAGGTTCCTTATCAACAAAGTCAAGTCAACCAATCTTACTCAGGAGTGGATGAAGATTTCATCCCCAAGCATGTCTTTTTTTAATCTACCCATCTATTCTTTTTTATTTGATTTTTATTTTACTACCATTTAACCAACTGTCAGCAGGTTACAAATACAACAAAATAAAAATACAGAAATACAGAAAAGGACTAAAACTCATAAAACATACAATACGAAAGTGGTGTCACAACTCAGATGCCTCTGGAAGAACGTGGTGTCCAGCAGCTTCCAAAAAGTGAAGAAGGCAGGAGTAGATTTAAAAGTGCTGAAGAAGCTTCTTGGATGAGAAGCAAAACATCTTCAAAAGAAAAACAAGAAAATCCAAATATCTAAATTTAGTTTAGATATCTAAAGGGCTATCTTAAAATTTTACTAGAAAGTGTTTGTAAATGATATATCTGTTATATAAATAAATTCTAATTTGTCCTGTATTTATTACAGCCACAGTCAGAAATTATAGGGTTGTTAAAGGAAATGAGCATAAAATTTGAAGAAGAACTTCCCTTACATGCATTATCATCTTCTGATGAAGTCAGACAGATGGACCTACTTTCTTATATAACCAAAATTGTTGAAGGTATTCATCTTTCCTGGAAACTTCTTATCTGGAATTCATGTGCATAATTCATAATATCTTGGTAATTTTGTTTTGTATTTTCCTGGAAGAGTCCAAATCAGTAAGTTATTACATTATAGCAGCAAAGGATCAGGTGTATTCAACCAATGGCCAAAGGGTTGCACAAGACCCTGGACAGCTAGTAATATTGCCCTAAAACAGTGATGGCGAACCTTTTAGAGACCGAGTGCCCAAACGGCAACCCAAAACCCACTTATGCATCGTCGGGTGCCGGGTGGGCGTGGCCCATTGGGTGGGCGTGGCCCATTGAGTGGGCGTGGGTGTGGTGGTAACGGCAGACTGGGTGGGACTAAAAAGTTCAATCAATCAATTCCAACTTTGCAAGATCTTTTTTTTCCCCGCGAGAAGTTGAAATTGACTGATTGATTGAACCTTTTTTTTTCCACGCGGCGGCGGAGGCCTAAAGCGAAAAGGTTTTATAAAACTCAGCTGAAGGCCTAGGACTGGGGCGACGGCTCGCGTGCCCAGAGAGAGGGCTCTGAGTGCCGCCTCTGCCATCACTGCCCTAAAAGATCATAACTATTAATATTATGTGATATGTAGTGATAGTTATATACATCTTAACTATATTTATATGCAGCCCAAAACCATTCTTTTTCACTCAAGGCAGCCCAGGCAAGCCAAAAGGTTGGACATGCCAGTTCTAGAACAAATTTGGCACAGTGGAAAGTCTTTCTTTTATTAGACTTTGGTCCTTTTAGTGTGAACTGGAAATAGTTAATCAAGGAATCCAAGGACTCTGAGTTACTACTGGTATATTTATTAGAAGGAAATTTTAAGATACACAAGAAATCCAGCAAATACTTTCAAATGAGATACCTATGTATAGGCAATCTTTTGAAAGTGTGGCAATCTGTATTTTTTCATTGTTACGGTAATTCCTATTTTTTATCTCCGTGAAAAATATCTCAAAGGCTTCTTTTGGTCCAACTTCTTCTCTCCATTATCAAGCTACTACTGAGCCAGCACTTATGAATGCACTGTCCAGTGTCAGGCAGGAAAAGGACATTTAGAGAGTTTGTGGATGGCATGTAGGATGGTTGGTGTTCTCTATAAGGTATTTTAAAGGCAATGTGAATGTAATCACATAAATAGGATGATGGACACTGAGCATCAAAAGCTTGTTGGTTACTGCACCAAAGTTTATAATTGAGCTGCCCAATTTCTTTATTACTAGAGTTACTAATTCATTTTGATGGGTTCCCTCGGTATCTAAAGGTTCAAAGGCAGGCAGAGCTTTGGCATATGTATAATGTTTTATGCATAAGGGTGTAGAGTTGATTCACTCCCGTGCCTGTTCAGTTTCTCTGCCTGTAATGAAACTGTATGGTGTAACACCTCAGAAAATTCATCTGAAAAAATATGCTAATTTAGGAATAGAAATCCCAGTACAAGGTAGTCCTTGACCTACAACCACAACTGAGCCCAAAATTCCTGTTGTTAAGTGAGACATTTGTTAAGTGAGTTTTGCCTCATTTTAGGACCTTTCCTGCCACAGTTGTTAATTGAATCACTGCAGTTGATTAAGTTAGTAACACGGTTGTTAAGTAAATCTGGCTTCCCCATTGATTTTGCTTGTCAAAGGATTGCAAAAGGTGATTATGTGACCCCGAGACACTGCAACAGTCATAAATATGAACCAGTTGCCAAGCATCTGACTTTTGATCACATAAGCATAGGGATGCTACAAAGGTCGCAAGTGTGAAAAATGGTCATAAAGGCATTTGTTTCAGTGCCGTTGTAACTTTGAACGGTCACTAAATGAACTGTTGTAAGTCGAGAACTACCTGTATTGTGCACTACTAGAAAGAAGGGAAAAAATGGCAAATCGTAGAAATGGGTTCTGTAGAACAAACTTCATTAATGCCATATAGTTTCTGAAAAATTAAAGACACGCTAGTTTCCTTTCTTAAATCTGCTGTGTCTAGGACCAAGCTATAAGTGTGTTTTTGAGTTTGGTATTGCTTGTATCGACCAAATGTTTGTGTAACGAACAGTTGGAGTGGAATAATAGCCTTTGCCAAATCGGAAACATACAGAGAGGGAAGTCTTTGCCCTTTCCACAGCTTGGATTGGAATCAGATCTTGTGTGGGAACAAATCTCCCATTAGTTCCAACAACAATATTTCTCTTTTTGACTGGAAAAAAAAATCATGTTGCAATCCTTTGCGTGTTATCTGGGGGAATAAGGTAAATAGAACATAGCAAACATACCTTTAAGTAAACATCCATGCATAGGATTTGTTTGGATAACATTTTTTTTTATTTTTCAAATACCATAATTAAAGTTAAGCAGACCAAGGAATTTTTAAAAATTATTTTCATGGAGCATCAGCATTTATGAAGATGCATATTTGTTTATATAAATAACGTGATTTTTTTTTTTTAGGCGAAAACAATGGACAGTCAAAGGGAGAAGGAAAGAAAAATGATGGAGATTTACGCAAAGTTACAATAGTTGGGGCTGGAGATCTGGGCCTTGCATGTATTTTGGCTATTTCAGCAAAGGTATGCACTTTATACAGAGTTACTGCTATGCTCGTTTCTTTAATACATTTTTATTGTAATAAAATAATTGGGGGAGGGGAATACTTGAGACCATATTCACAGAATATGTTCTCCATAAAAGTCTTTTAAATTATGGCTGGTGGTAATTACTTTATTAGAGATGGATAGTGCATTCCTAGGTATGTTTATTAAGAAAACATTATTTTCTCACTGCAGAATGTTTTTGTAGGATAAATTGTTGCATTAGGTACCAGGGTTCAACGGAAAGTAATACCGCCAATGTTATAGGTCAGTGGTGGCGAACCTATGGCACGGGTGCCAGAGGTGGCACTCAGAGCCCTCTCTGTGGGCACGCGCGCCATCGCCCCAGTCCTAGGCCTTCAGCTGGGTTTTACAAAACCCTTTCACTTTAGGCCTCCGCTGCCATGTGCAAAAAAAAAAAAAGGTTCAATCAATCAATCAATTGCAACTTCTTGCGGGAAAAAAAATCTTGCAAAGTTGGAATTGATTGATTGAACTTTTTAGTCCCACCCAGTCTGCCGTTACCACTGCAGCCATGCCCACCCAATGGGCCACGCCCACCCAATGGGCCACACCCACCCGGCACCCCACGATGCATAAGTGGGTTTGGGGTTGCAGTTTGGGCACTCGGTCTCTAAAAGGTTCGCCATCACTGTTATAGGTCACCAACAGATGGCAGTACAGATATGCTAGAAGTTTTGACATGTTCTTTAGCATTTGTTCCACTTTAGTTTATGGGATGTCACTGTGAGAAAAAATTGCGTTTCTATAGTTCATGAAAGTGCTTGTCAGTGTGCTCTAAGTAATCATAATTTAATGTTTGACTACCAAAAGAGTCCCTCTAGTTTAAATTTACTGTTGAATACAAGGTGTTCATAATGATGATTGCGTTGACATGAGTACTGTATATGTCTGGGCCACAAAATGCAAACATGGTGAATGGGAAGAGCTGATTTGTGTGATCACGTGGATAACAGTAACCATCAAATGAGAAAGGTTGGTGAATCGATTAAGGACAATTAGAGAATTACCCAAAAGGAAATTGCTGTCATGCTTGTATTTCCCAGGAATGTGTGGGTCGCATTATTAATTTTTTTCAATACCAGAGGTTTGTGCAATATACTGTAGGTTCCTTATTTACTGATGAAAGCTTCAAATGTTGAAATTTGCCAATAATCGTGTTAAGCTATGAGAATAGAAGTGAGGAATTTCTTCAGGGCATTATCAAAGGCAAGAAAACATGAGCTCATTGTTATGATCTTGAAACAAAGTGTCTGTTATGACCCTGGTGGTCAAGGCAAGGCAAGCCTCTAGAGTAGGGGTAGGCAACCTTGGCTCTTTTATGACTCGTGGACTTCAACTCCCAGAATTCCTGAGCCAGCATAGCTGCTAGCAATTATGCAACCCTTTGGCCGTGGGTTGAATACTCCTGATCCAGATCCTATGCTTTGCTGCTATAATGTAATAACTTATTGATTTGGACTCTTCCAGGAAAATACAAAACAAAATTACCAAAATATTATGAATTATGCACATGAATTCCAGATAAGCATAGCTGGCTCAGGAATTCTGGGAGTTGAAGTCCACAAGTCATAAAAGAGCCAAAGTTGCCTACCCCTGCTCTAGAGAGTCTTTTATTTATCTCAACAAATGGTCCAGCAAATGGCCCTCCAACGACTGGTAAGCCTCCACCCCCATGCTACCATGAATGCAGCCACCCTCAGTCCCCCAGCATCGCCCTCAGCCCCTGGCCTCTCCAAACATGTGAAGGGAGGCATGCCATTCTTGTTGGATGGTCCCAATTCCAACTCCTCCTCCTCCGACCCTGGGTCCAATGGGGCCATGACAGTGTCAATCCATGGAATATCATCACAAAGATTCATCCGTGAGGGGAAAAACATTCCAAACCCAAGTTTTGGTATGAAACTCGTGATTACAGTCTTTTGGTATTATTCACATGGATTTCCGTGAACCTGTCACCATTATTATCGTTGCAACACTCCAGACATTGAAAGAACAGTTAAGTGGAGTTCAGAAACTCAAGAAGGGAAGTTTTTTGCAACATGACAACTCTAGGCCTCACACCTCACTAGTCACTAAAGAGGCAATTGCAAAGGTAATTCTCACTCTCATACACAATCCGACATGCAGTCCGAACTTGGTGCTGTGCAACTTCACCTTTTCCCAAAATTGAAGAAATACTTTTATGGACATGTGTTTGATTCAAATGGAAAGAACTGTCAGGATCTAGTTGAATGAAGTTCTTTTGTGACAACTTTAAAAAACGTGTCCAGAAGTGTGTAATGAATACTGGTGATAATGTGGACAAGTAGGTAAGGGTAACTAAAGATCTCATTTCGAGTTTGTTTTTATGTTCCTTGTATTAAAATATCTCTATTTAAACTAAATTTATGAAAGTAGAGGCATTATCTTTAATTCAACTATCTTGTCTTCGAAGTATCATTGATATTGAGGTTTATTTATTTAAAATAGAAATTAGACACAAGGCATTTCATTAGTAGTCGAACAGAGGTCTCCAACCTTTCTGGGCTCATGGCCCGGAGGGAAGGAGAGCAGCTTTGCAAATTGGCGAGAGCACGCTTGCGCACGTAAACCGGGCCACACGGCACTAGCATCCCTGTTCGCGCATGCGTGTACGCTCTAGCACCATGTGCATGTGCGAACGGCTAGGCACACCCTCCCCCATGGTGGCTAGCAGCCCCATTCACACATGCGCAAATGGGCCACGCACACCCCTGGTGCTAGCAGCCCTGTTTGTGCATGTGCAAACAGGCCATGGACACCCGCTTGGTGCTAGCAGCCCCATTCACGCCGTGGGCACTAGCGTGAGTGGGGGGGAGTGCACGCGGGCACACACTAGCCAGCCATTCTCATGGCCCACTGGTCAAGAGGCCATGGCCTGGTAGTGGGCCACAGACCATAGATTGGGGACCCCTGTAGTAGAAAACTTGAGAGCTATTAAATAGATTGGCTTGCCTCAAAAGATAGTCTCATTCTTCAATGCAGTTTTTTACTTTAAATTCTTTAAAAAATATTGAAAATGGAGTTTTAAAAACAGATTGTGATGCACCTTACTGGTCTATGGAGGAAAAAGCTTAACATTTCTGTAGTATGAATGTGTGATTAATATGTCACAGTTCTAGCATGTTCAAGAAAGGAAGGATTATTGGAAGGAATCAGTATTACAGTAAGTAGATATGTATTGATGTTTGATTGGTTATATGCCTTCCAAAACAGGATAGTTTATTTTATTTGGCTTTCATTTGACATCCCAGTCACATATACACAAGGGGAATGAAATGTTTGATTTATGGAATATCTAATTACTTTAAGTAAGTTTGTATAGGAAACTAACTGATCTTCTCTAAACTTGCTCTTATGTAAACATGTTGATGCTTCAAGTACATGTTTCGTAGTAGTAAAAAATAAATAGAATTCAGGCAAATAGGCGTATCCTGAATTATGCCTGGTCTGTTTTAATCTTCTTCAAACAAATGTTCATACAAAAACAAAAAGACTGATGGCTTAATGATACTATCATTAATTTATATACAAATAAATAATATTTAAAAGGATGTCATCTTGTTCTTGATCCAATTTTTAAATACGTGGTTTTGTTGCCAATGCTTAAAAGGTGCTTTTACTGCAGACATTTTTTTCATCTAATCTCAGAATAAATACTTCTGAACTCATTAGATGCATTAGGATTTCATTTTTAACCTTCTTTTTAGTTTTAGTTAGACGTTGATATTTTAAAAAATAGCTGCTTAACTTTTTGAACTGTTGTTCTTGTTGGACTGAATCCCACAGAATTCTTCTCAGAAGACAATTCATAGTTGCTTTGATGAAAAATATTTTTTTCTTTCTTTTGAATCAATTTAGGATGTTGCTGACAAGGTGGTTGTTTTGGACTGCTCAGAAGCTACAGTGAGAGGAGGAACAATGGACCTAGAAATCTTTGACTTGCCAAAGGTGGAAATTAGTCGAGGTAGTGTTACAGAATATAGTGTCCTCTAGCACAGGGCTTTTCAACCTTTTCACCCATTGTACCACTTTTAGGATATGGCAACATCCGAGTACCACCAGTCGCCTAGCAAGGTGTCAAAAACTTGATGACCAAAAAAAAAAAAAAAAGGAAAAAGTGATAAAGTACTGGTAGTCCTCGACTTACAACAGTTCACTTAGTGACTGTTCGAAGTTACAATGGCACTGAAAAAGTGCCCCCCAAGCCACAGCCGAGCAAGACACCTGCCCGCCCGCCTGGCTGCGCTCTTCCTCCTGTCCAAGGTTTTCATTGTTGTGAGCATTTCTGTTGAGGATTGGCAGTGGGGGTGGGGTGGGGGGCGTTTGGTTTTTATTCCCCCCGTCTGTTGGGTGGTTGCAGCAGGTTTTGGTCACTTCACATGACCCTGGGACACTGTGACCGTCATAAATATGAATCAGTTGCCAATCATCTGAATGTAAATCACAAGACCCTGGAGATGTTGCAACATTCCAGCTGATCGGCGCTTCTTCTGGGCTCAGCAGAAGCGCCAGGATCAGTGCTGCTTTCCAGCTGATTGGTGCTTCTTCAGGGCTCAGCAGAAACACCAGGATCAGCGCCGAGCTCTAGCTGGAGCCTGGTGCTGATCCTGGTGCTTCCGCTGAGCCCTGACAGCCCTGCAGCTCCAGCCATCTCTCGCTCAGGCTTGTGCGGTGCTGCCACCAGTTCAGCTCATTCTCCTCCCCCGCTACCACTTTTCTAGGATGGTCGCATACCACCTGCCAGGTGCCAATGTACCACAGATGGTACCCGTACCACTGGTTGAAAAGCCCTGCTCTAGCAATATTGCAAACTGAAGTATGCACCTGCTTGGCAGGGTGCAAACATTTTTGGAAGCTTCTTTCACATCAGTGCTTCAGTCTTGCACATAGATTGTACTGTGCGGATAATCCTACATACATGTAAAATGGTTAATGTACTTATCCCAGAGCTCAGCAAATACAGACAAAGCATATTCAGTTAATTACATATATGAAATATTAATGTGTGCTATATTCTTCCTGAGATTTCTATCTGCAATCCAAAAAGGGAAGAATGTAGCCAGGGTTATGTATAAAGAGACATTACTACATAATAAAACTAAATTCTCTATGGCTTTTTGCCATTAGTTCAACTTCAGTAGTATTAGTAAAAAAATCCTCTATTAACTATATAAGCGGGAAGTGGCTGGAAGTGATATGTTTGCCTATTTATCTCAAGTCAGGAAAATGGGCCATGTATTATCATCCATTTAATTTTTTTTTTTTAAAAATGTCATTCTTGAAAATAAGATATATTCAACAATGGATGGCAATTCTTTATATTTCTGTAGATTTTTCTGTGTCAGCGGACTCAAAATTGGTGGTGCTTACAGTTAATTCTTTAGGCAATGCTCAATCCTATCTGGAGGTTGTACAAAGCAATGTGGAATTGTTCAGAGGCCTTATTCCATCAATAGCTCATTATAGTCAACACAGTGTACTGCTTGTTGCTTCTCAACCAGGTACTGTATGGCAAAGGTTAATATAATTTTATGAGGTTTCAATCACAAGATATGATGTACAATTGATATTAATTTTTTTTGACATCATCTTAATGAGGATTAGGAGATATATTATTTTGTCATAATTCTCAACCATAAAATAACTGTATCAAGCATTAGGTCATTTTTTAAAAAAAAAAAATCTTCTGGTTGTTTTATTTTGTTCTACATAATGAACTGGTTATTGGGGATTTCCTTTTAGGCAATTTAAAAACTTCGGTGGGTTTTTCTCATTCCAAATATTGTATAAAGGTTGTGTGATTTGTTGCATGATTCAACTCCATTGCTTATCTCCAAACAGCAAGGTAGTAACAGGATTACAAATCTTTTAAAATAACAAAACTACACAAACACAAGGAGGGAAATAAAGAACAGAAACATGGCATACCATTTACAAAAAAATCAGCTAATTTGTTAACATCTTAACTATATTGATATAATCATTCTTTCTGTTGTGTTCATATACCAAAAGTGAACACTGACAATCCAAGACTGTAAAGATGGGGTTGTGCTATTTTTCTAACATTGAAGAGTAATATTTTTGCTGCTTTCCATGCTTGATAAATCCATAAATCCATATTACTTGTAGTCAGTCATCAGTTTCGGGTTTGGTACATGCAGTTTAGTACATGCAGTTCAATTCGCATATTCAAATCATGCTGATCTTTGTAATATTATATTAAAAACCTAAGGGTATTAAGCCAAAATAAAACAATAATAGGATAAGCCCACATCTCATCAATAAATGTGTTTTTTTTACCATTTTTGTACTTACAGCCAGTCTTTTCAAATATTTTCTGGGTGTTTAATATTGTAAAGATGGAACTTTTTTCAGTTTGCCTCATATTAAGAAACATAATATTTTTTGAGACTGCCTAATTTATTTGAAGGGCTTACTGAAATCAGGGGGTGGCACCAATTCTGATTTGAAGGAAGGCATCAGCAGAATAGGGAAGGAATTTTTTTTTGATGTTGAATAGAATTTTGGAAACCCTAAAAATTTATTTACATAATTATGTAAATTCTGGAAAGAATAATTTTAAAATGCAATACTATAGGAACAGATCTTGCTTAACTAGGACCAATTACCATGAGCTCTATTCAGGTCATCCATAGAAGGAAGTATATAGATATATAGAGTGTTGGTGTGCATACAAAAGGAGCAGGGCTTTAATTGCATCGTTGTAACGAAACATACTGAGTTTTTGACTCCCTATGGATGTTGTTGGCTCTGCTTTGGTCTGTGTGTGCAGACGTTTGGGTCAATGTTGATTCTCCGTGACTGCCTGCATATGTTCCTACAGTTTCTTGGCAAGATTTTGGAAGAGGTTTTACATTGCTTTTTTTTTGCTTGCTATTGTAGAGGAATATAATTAAAAATGACCTCCCCCCCAAATAACAAAAGCAATGGACAAAACATATATTTGCTGTTTTCCAAATTATATGAGATACATCTAATAGTTGACATAAGGACTGCATTAGCTTCTCAGAGGTCTCCAAGGAGACACTCTCTCCAGTTCTGAGTTCAATAGAAGACTTCAATCTGTAGCTCAGGGTGGAGTCCTAGCTGTTCTCTGAGCTTGGTTGCTTGTTTGTAGACATTTCATTACTTGTTTAGGTACTATCATCAGTGCTGGGGAGAGATTTTGTTTGCTCCCTGTTTAGTTTGCAGAGTCTCATCTGTGTTTTAAAGGAGAATGGGTGAAGATAAACCTCAATAGTTTGTGTTATCCAGAGTCTGATAAATAATACTAAACTTAGCCCTTTCACATCTTTTCTCCAACACAATCTAATCTTTAATGTGATTAAAGCTTTCATTATGCAGGAAACCCTGACCTTTTATTAATATCCTGCAGCTGTTCACAGAGAAATAGTAAAACCTCTGATTCCTCAGCAATAATATAAATGAATAGATGTATGTGCTTACTGTATGGCAACCCATTCCACTTCCCTCTAATCCAGTGGTTCTCAACCTTTTTAATGCCGCGACCCCCAACCGGTCGTAAGTCGAGGACTAAACCGGTCGTAAGTTGAGGACTACCCAACCGGTCATAAGTCGAGGACTTTCCCTGCCCGGGAGCACCGCACATGCATGGTTCTGCCCCCTGCGCCGGCCGAGGCGTAGCTGGCAAGCGGCAGAGACGGAGCAGGCCGACCACCAGCTGGCCCAGCCCAAGGGAGGTAAGGCACCCGCCGGAAAAGGGGAAAAAAATGGCGGACAGCCTTGCTTGGCGATCCCCGTGAAATGGTCGATCGACCCCAAATGGGGTCGCGACCCATAGGTTGAGAACCGCTGCTCTAATCCCAAACAGTTGCCCAAACAACAGTGTAGTTTTTCTTCAGCTTAACAATGGAATTTAAATACAAAAGTTGTTAAAGATCAGTAATATTTACAGGACACTTTATGCCATTATTTTATATTGATTTAAAATATAATTGTCCCATTTTCTTAATATGTTTTTAACACAAGTACAGTAGAAATAATGACCTATGTGTCGTGGAAGCTGAGTGGATTTCCTAAAAGCAGAGTTATTGGAATTGGTTGCAATTTGGATTCAGCAAGATTCCAGTATGTTGTTACAAATCTGTTGAAAGCCCAAAGCAAAAGTAAAGACAATTGGATTATTGGTGAACAAGGAGAAAACAAAGGTAAAATTGTGAACTACTGTATGACTTAGGAATCTACTTCTTAGATTTTTTTTCCTTTTCGAATTAGAACATAAATGAGCTCTTTTATATTTGTTTGAGAAAACACTGAAATTTATGCTGAAGGTACAATTTTAAAAATGGAAAATGTTTCTTTTTGGAATATATTTTATTAATTTTTTAACAAGCATAAGTCACTCAATAATTGGTAAACAGTGTGTTGTCTGGGTTACATTTGTAAAGACACTCCTTAACAATTGATTTCTATAATCTGTATTCCATATATTAATTTTAGTTGATTTCCTCTTTCCCCAAAACATCCTTTTTTTGCAAACATTGAATTAATACAATTCTTATTGTTTTAGTAAATGACAATCAGGTATATACTTTTTCCAATATTCCTAAAAAATAATCATCATATTAGTATATTTCTTTTCTTTTCAGTCACTTGGGTTGCCTTATCATCAATCCTGTTACAATCCTTATTTTAGTTTATTTCTCCCAGCAAGTTTTAAATATTTTTACTGGTAAGGGTTTTCTCAACAATTAGTTACATTTACATTGACAGATTTAATTCTATTTTTTCCATATAAGCCTCTCACATTTTTACATTTCTTAAGTAATAGATAAAAGAGTAAAAAGAGAGGGGAGAAAAAGAAAAACGAAAAAGAAATAAAAAATAAAAAAAGAGAAGAAAACAGGAGCAACGAAACATAAAAAATAACATACTACTTGGAATATATATCCCTCCTAGATTAATATGTATTTATTTCCTCAAATTTCTTATTCTTTTTAATCATAGTTAAGAATATATTTAATCTTTAGACATTCCATTTAATAGATCTAGTCATCTAATCCCTTAACTCTGATTCAAAGCATTTTTATATACTTTTCTTAAATTCAATCACATTTAAGTATCTAAAACATTTCATCCCTCTTAGAGTGGTATATTCCAAAATTTTTCTATTTCTTTAACCATATTCAAACACATGTTTCTTTTTAAGCATTCTCTCTGATACGTCCAATCATCTATTTTCTTAGTTTCCATCTTAATCTTTTTTCTTTGCCCAGAATCTTTCTTAATCAATGTACTTTGCTGAATCAAAAGATTTTGCCATATGATCATAGGTGTTGCTGTAGATGTAGAGAGTAAATCAATGTCTCTGTCATGGGCATTTGCCCACCTCTTTTTATTAGGAATCCTTTTCCTTCCTTTTCTCTCCACTTCTTCTGTCACTTTTTGTCTCTTCATCCAATCCTTTCTCTTATCTTCAAATTTACTTTGTGGTGTTGAAATATAAGTTGTCTTTTCTTCCACTTGGATTAAATCATACTCTTTTATTTCATGGAAATAACGATGGACTTCCATGAAATAAAAATGGAAAATGTTAAAGTAGTCCTTGTTTAGTTATCACAATTGGGACTAGCAACGTGGTTATTAAACAAAGCCATCACTAAGTGGGAATTCATGTGACTGCAACTATGCTTTCATTTTCTTCACTTCTTCACCCTTTGGAATGCTCATCCTGGTGCTGGGATAATTAGCAAGAAGGAATTAATGTTTGTATTTACCTTCATTGGAGAGGAAGAGAATACAAGAGAGTAAACAGACACAGCACTGTTTAAACAATCTCTCCTGTGCCTGATCCATTTTTTCTCTCCTTCCTTCACAGAGTAAAGAGATTGGAGAGGAGGAGATTACAAGAGAGTAAAAGGCACGCAATGGAAAATACACTGGATGTTTGCCAGTGCATTCCTTTTGATGTGTATTCTCTTGCTTACTCTCTTATGATTCTTCCTTAATCTTTCTGCTCCTCAAGGGGGAAAAAGATAAACAATGGGTCAGGCACAAAATGACATATTCTGATTATAACAGTGATCACATGACTGAGGGACACTGCAAAGATTGTAAATACAGGATTGCAGTTATTTTTTCATCACCATTATGACTTCAAATGGTTGCTGCAAATGGGCAAGGCAACTGGTAAGCGAAGTCTACGAGTAAAACATTTGCCAACTTCTGCTTTAATTAATAGCTAATAAGAGAAATTAGAGGGAGTATTGTATCTCTATTAGCATGACATGATGGACTACAAAGTACGTAGGTTAAAAACAAAGTCATGTTATCTAACTATCCAAATGTTTGAAAAAGAAAATTAATTACAATTGTCTTATACAGTGGCAGCATGGAGTTCTAATTCAGTGATAAATCATCCTGGTGATAAGTTAACAAATGATCAACAGATATTGACTAACAGGTAAAACATCTATCCCTCTACCTATTTAGTAGCAAATGACACTTACTTTAATGAGATTTCTATATAAGTTGGTATAGAATTTTAGCCTAAATATAAATGTTCACTTGTATCTGAGTAGCAAAATCTATATTATTTAACTATAAAACATTTGTACTTGAGCATAACAACAGTTTTGGTGAAAATATGTGGTTATTAAAAAGAATATATTGCTTGCTAGAATAGTCTCTTTTAACTCTTAAAATGTATTTTTATATATATCTAGAGCCATGGAAATTCTGAAAGGAAAAGGCCAAAGGTCTTGGTCTGTTGGTCTGTCAATAGCTGATCTGACTGACACTATATTGAATGATAAAAGGAAAATACATTCTGTATCAACCACGGTGAAGGTAAGCAGGACACTGATTTTACTTTTGAAGTAGACTGAATATTAGTCTATAGATGATGAAAACCATAAGAAGAATGGAGAACAGATTATGAATCTAGAGGTCCCTTTGACTTTGGCTGGAGGATACCTGGCTAACCATTTCTTTTTGTCCTTCCTATCCCTTAGCAGAGGCCAGCTGATTTTGGGTTTCTCTGATCCAATGTGGAAATATTGTTTTCAACTTTCACCTGACAGAATATTTGCTATTTTCATGGTTTGTGTTGCTACAGCGGCCATCATGGCAGCACCAGGAATTAGTCCAGCATCTTTTCATTCCAGGCGTCAAAGCTCCTCTTTGTTGGTTGCTGTCAGCTTCCTTCTACAGCTATATTTTTACTTTTTTAAAATACTTAATAAAGTTGAAAATACAATTCTATCACTTTTAACAGAATAAATTATATTTCTCAGCAATAAAGGTCAGACACTAACATGATCAGTCCTTTTGCTGGCTTACTTCAGTCATACCTTTTGATAACTAATATGGTTTAAAAAACCAATGTGATTTAAAGCAGAAAATGTTCATTTTTGTTTTTTGTGGTTTGTATGCTGTAAAGCACTTGAAATACCATATAAAAAGTGAGAGGCTTATATGGTATAAAATTCCAGACGATCACTAAGTAGGAGCAAAGAATTAGTTTCTCTACCTCTTTGCTGTCATCTAGTGTCAATCTGGGATTTTACAGCTCAGATAAAAACACATCTAAATTGTGCAATTACTTGCAAGCTGATTTAATCTTACAAGTATTCATGACTGGCATATGTAGAATTCAAGCCTGAAATGCCTTAAATTTGATATACCTTTGGTAAAATCCAGATACATATAAAAATATTATCAGGTACAAAAAAAAGATCCCCACAATATTATATTTGTCACTTCATAAAAATTCATACGGAACACATGAACCTTAGTCACCACATTAACTTTACTACTTCGGACACCTTCTTCTATTACATCAACTTTTTGAAGTTTGGTCACGACGTAGACAGTTACTGGAAGTTGTCGTTGACTTCGAGACTGATGGTCCCTTGGCAAGGTTTTTGTTCGTAAAATATTTGAGATTTGCAGAAAAAGTATTACCGACCAACTGGGTCCAACATCAAATTCTCACAGTATGGAAACTTCAGTGAATATTATTATATGGTAACTAAAGATAGATAAAAACAATTAGGTTAAGGAAGGTATTACTTCCTTGGCCATGACGTTACTTGTAATCATGAACTAGAGTACTGTACTTCTTTGCCTTTTCCTCATCATGTTGTGCCCTTCAATAGTACTATTCAAATGTTCTCTAAAGCAATTTTTTATTTTAATCAGAGGTGTTAGGCAGTCAGAGGTAATATAGATTGTTATTTCCCATACACTATTGATTGTATTCAGATAATATACAATTCTTAGAAAGAAGCAGCAGCATAGTTTTGTCTAAAATCAATGTTCACTATTCAACTGATATTTATGTTTTTTTAAAACATTTACACTGCCAAATCAGTCATCTGAAGTTGACATTATATTGCACAAATATTACTTTAGGCTCAATATGTCTAAATAGAGTTTTCAAAGTGTTCACTATGCAACTGATATTTTATGTTTTTAAAAAACATGTATACTACCAAACCAGTCATCTGAAGTTGACATTATATTGCACAAATATTACTTCAGGCTCAATATGTCTAAACAGAGTTTTCAAAGTGTTCTGTATAGATTCTAAAGTTTTATGGAAAAGTCTTGGATGAAGGCCGTTAAGAATATTAGCATATTACGTTGCTGCACTATTGACTACCAAGACGCAGAAGGAAAACAGGATTCTCTCTGTTTTAGGCATAGGATGTGCTTTGTTTATTGTCCTTTATCACATCCTAAAACTAAGGAGGTCCTACCAAAGTACTGTTTCTCTTGATTCATGCTCCTGGAAAACAACATATACATGCACTATTCATTATTATGCAGTAGTTAAGTTTTAATGCATTTGGCTGCTCAGTTCTAATATTGCACTAAGCTTTTAGCAGTACAAAAAGATTTGCTACGCTAAATCTAATAAAATGTTATTGTGTGATTATGTATGCCTATAATGATTTTTACCATTTTTGCTTATTTTTCTAAAAATTACAATATGGAAAAAACTTGTGAATGAGATATTAATAAAGCTAATGGTATCTGATGTACATCTTTTGCTTTACATTGTATGTGTCATGGTTCCGATAGATGAAACCCATCAAAAGAACTTCAAGGCAAAATTCTTCCTTAAAGAACATTTATTCGGGAAACAACGTATCGGCACTACATAGCTGAACCCAAAAACTGAATTCCCTTCCCCTGGATACAAAGTAACAAAGTACAATGCCCACCCCCAATAAACTCTCATAAAACACATTCCCCAATTAGCGTCAAGCACGGGCTTTCTCCTCAGCTCCTCAGCCTGCCAAAACGTTATCAGCTCGTCCTTGAGTTCCCACAGCAGCATTATTATTATGGCTAGCTGAGCTTACATCCCAACCTCCCCACCTGCTGCACCTGAATTCTAAAAGTAATAAAAGCATGTTAGAAGAGAAAATGGCTGCATTTTCATCAGAGCAGGAACATCCAATGTTAGCAGCGTTAACAGTATGATCTTCAGAGCTAAAGATTTAATGAGGAAGTGATGCACAATTTTATGGATGCATTACTGGTATTTGAATCAGCATTAACAATATCCTACAGAATTTCAGCACACAGGCTGAGTAACTTTGGGCCAGTTACTTTCCCTCAACACCCCAAAAAGAAGGAATTGGCAAGCCACTAATGAAAAATGTTGCCAAGAAAACTGCAGGGGGGTAATTGCCAGCTGATTTAAAGGCACTTTTTTTTAACAAAAAAAGGGCAGAAATAGCTGGGTGTGAAGCCACCTATCCTTATCTTAAAACAAATAACATTAATAAAGAGTAAGCACACTTGTGAATTTGACTTGGGATTAGTTGTGCTTGTTTATAATAATAACAATAATAAATTAAGTTTATATTTCTTTATCAGATTTATATAGCTGCCCATCTCACCAGAAGTGACTCTCGATGATTACAACATGAAAAAAAATGTGTAAGATATTCATTATAAAAATAAACAACCATTATTTTAAAAAGTTAAGAACCAGTAAAAATTAAAATGTATATAATACTCAATTCCCAGCAAATCTGGGTGGTTAAATGTATTTTAAATTAAATCCTTCCTACATAGCAATAATGGCTTCACTTAAAATTTGTACATTGTTCTTGGTGTTATTTATACCCCAACTTTGAGGAGTTAAAAGTGGCACCCTGTCCTCCATTTTTTTTCCCTTCAACCCTCTAAAATAGATTAAGTGTAGGAGAGACTGGCCAAGTTGTGTGTGGGGGGGAGAGAATCAAACAGGACTTAAGTCGAGAGGGTGAAGTCTGACAGACACACCCCTTGAATAGGTAGGTAGGTAGATGATTGATAGATAGATAGATAGATAGATAGATAGATAGATAGATAGATAGATAGATAGATAGATAGATAGATAGATAGATAGATAGATTTTTATTGTCATTTTTTACTGCGGGCACAATGGCACACATTAAAAATGAAATTTAGTTGCTTGCTCTCAAAGTGTACACATACATAACACACATTTAAACATACTATATACAACTTATGTATAGAATGCTGTTGAACCTTATCTAATCTCACCCAGGTGCAATCTGAAAAGATTCCTCTGTATAGGCCTGAGCAATAAAACTTAACTTTTCAAGTATGGGTCTGGTTGTTTGCACCCGACAATAGGTCAAGAGAATAGGACTGTCACTAATCAATCAGAATAGAGCTGGAAATAACCTTTTGAGGTCTTCTAGTCCAACCCCCTGCTCAAGCAGGAGACCCTATATGCACCATTTCAGACAAGTGGCTGTCCAGTCTCTTTTTAAAAATCTCCAGTGATGAAGCACCCACAACTTCTGAAGGCAAGCCTTTCCACTGCTTAATCGTTCTCACTGTTAGGAAGTTCACCGAATAGTTGTTGTTATTTTTTTAATTGAGGACTAGAATCTGACTCTTTCTGCTTTTAGTCACCCTTAGTGATTTTTTTTTAATTGAAAATTTTATAAAATTTTACAACATAAATCCCCCCCTTCCCCAACCCACCCTTCCACTCCCCCCTCCCTCCCCCCTCACTTCCCAGTGCCAATCACAGGGTTAACAATATAATAATCATACTCTAACATTAATCAACTATTAAAATAACATATCTATAACCTCCTTTAACTCTCTTTTAAACAAATATACCATTATTAACAACAATAACAATAACATCACTTTAATAATTAAAACTCTTAGTGATTAACATACCCCATTTCGATCCAGTTATCTACAACCCAGAACAGGCTGTACAATCGGACCGCCCGGCCATCCTCTCTATGATTTTGGCTTTGCAGAGGGGCTAAAACTCAAAACTCTATTACTATTCTCGCTGGTCGGCTGGGGGGGGGGGAGGCGGGGAACGAGAGAGAGAGAGAGAGAGAGAGAGAGAGAGACGCCGGAAGTGACGTTTCGCGGTATCGCCGAGCGGAAACGGATCGCGGAGGCTGTCGGAAGCGGAGCTCGGGAAGGCTCTTGTCCGTCCGGGAGTTAGAGTAGCGGGAGGAGGTCGTAGAGGTAGCACGACCAAGGGAGGGGCCGCCGCCACCACCTCCAGCATGGCCATGTCCGAGACTCAGCTGAAGAAAATGCTTGCTAAGGTAAACCGCCAGCCTGCTCCTGAACCGTCTTTCTCAAAGCAGCCTTGAGTCGGCTCAGCCCAGTCGCCCCCTTTGAAGGCCCGGCTTCTCTGCGGTAGACGGGAGATCCTTCCCAGGCGTTAGCCTTTCCCTTTTTTCTCACTTAACTGATAGTGCTTGCCGCTTCCTCGTCAGAGACCAGCTTTTGCACCAACAAATAAAAAGTGACTAAACTTTGGGCGCCTCACTTATTCCAACAGTCAGCTCTAAATTCAACACGAATAGCCACTGGCCTTTCTCTGCAACCCTTCGCTTGGTTTGCCTTTTCCAAGTTTTCAGTTAGTCTCCCCTTGTTTTGTTTTGTTTCCCTTTTTTCCCCCCCCAGAACTTATTTTCGATTATTTCTTGGACATTTGCTGCATAGTAGGGCTTAACTTAAATACAAGGAAGTAAGAATTAAACTTTTTAAAGAATTTTTCATGCATTTGAAAGGGAATTTGGGGTAAGAAGTGGTGCTTTTAGGCTTCTCTAACACTTTAATAAATACCTTTTTTTAAAATATCTGAGGGTTTCCCCCTGTTTTTGATTTTCTGCCTTTTGTGCGCACTCCCTGTCACCTGGATTTGGTAGCATATAAAAATCCTTATATGCCGCTTTGATGTAGGTTGAGAAGAGCAAATGACAATGCGTGCAAATGGCATCATCGTGCGAATGCTGCAACTCAATGAATGTTGTCGTTTTGGCATCATCTTGATTTGTTGTGGATGCTGCATCTTGAAGGGTTAGCAGAGAAATGTATCTAATGTGATTGTTACATATTTTATGTAGACAATGTTTTATCAATATTTTATAAAGGTTGTGGACGTTTTTGTAAACCACAAGGTAACAATATGGGTGTGTTTGCATACACATACTTATTTAATTCTGCTTGGTCCACAAATATAAGTTTAAGTGGTTTGAATATTGAGTGATATTGAGAAAACAGACTGACAGTTTTACTAGGAAATGGTATTTATAGTTTGCAGTCCATCTCCACAATCAGCTGATCTGTTCAATAATGATTAATAATTACTGCACACATACAGGTTTCTATATGTGTCTCTTTGTATATATAAAATAGATAAACTGTTTCTGATGTTATGGAAATACAACTCTCTGCTTATGTAGCAGGAGTTTTTCTTATTTTTATCCCCACATTTTCTTTCCTACAAATCCAAAGCAAAGAATGCAGGAAACGAGTAATAGGCTGAAGTGGTAGAAGCCATTCTCTATGTGGAATGGCACCATTGGATAATGCCCATATTTTTCCATCTTAAGAAATGGAAGTCTATGGTCCTCCAGGTATCTCCAGACTCCTTTTCCAGCACCATATAGGAATGAATAATGAGTGCTGGGAATTCTGCAACTTCTGGATTATCCTAAGCACTTAACTCTTTTTTACTTACATGTTATGTAATTTCAACATGCTTTGCCTCATGTTGATTCATTTAGAAAATGTCTTTACTTTCTGGACCTCCATATAAATAAAATCGAATAGGATCATTCTAATTTCAAATTTGTATCATGAGATACCATTATAACTGTCCCTGATAATCATGCTTGCTCTGCAATTCCTGTTGATTATCCAACAGAACAGTTTCACAGGTAAAAATGTTTAAGGGAAAGCTTGTTGTGATCATAGAACTTCATTTGTCATAACCTGAAATAGAAGATTCCAAACGCTGGAGTTGAAATTCTAGTGAGCTGATCTGTGGGCTTGCTGTTAGTGAGAAATGTTTTAAAATGTTATTTTTCTTTTCTCTAGTACAAGTACAGAGACCTGGCTGTTCAGGAAACTGTCAACGTTACTGGCCAGTACAAAGATCTCAAACCTGTTATGGATAACTATGGTAAATTGCTGTCTTCCGTATTTTTGCAATATGATTTTTCTTAACTTTCAACTACTTTATAGTAATATCTAGCCAGTTTATTGCATTGAGTAGAAATAGTTTTGCTGAGGCATTCCTCAGTTTAACAGCTACCCTGTTTAGCGACCCTTCAAAGTTAAAATTAGTTCTTGT
This sequence comes from Protobothrops mucrosquamatus, assembly GCF_001527695.2. Taxonomy (NCBI): domain Eukaryota; kingdom Metazoa; phylum Chordata; class Lepidosauria; order Squamata; family Viperidae; genus Protobothrops; species Protobothrops mucrosquamatus. The sequence continues at coordinate 154,391 of NW_015387203.1, read as the reverse complement.
CTTACAACCACAATTGGAATTGGGAAATTCATTGTTGAAGTCATGCAGTCACTAGGTGAGGCATCATGTGACTGCACCCAGTTTTATACCGGTTTTGCCGTTGTTAAGCGAATCACTGCAATTGCTAAGAAGGCAGGTTATCTTGATTTGCAACATTCCTCATTGACTTTGCTTGTTGGAGGCCAGACGGAAAAGCACAAATGACAATCATGTGACCCTAGGAGACTGCAGCCGTCGTAAATACATAACCAGTTGCCAAGATCTGAATTGCAGTCATGTGACCTTGGGGATATTGTGATAATAGTGAGAGGACTGGTGTTTTCAGCGCCATCATAACTTTGAAAAATCACTAAATGAATGCTCATAAGTCAAGAACTACTTGTACAACAGCGCTGAAAAAGTGACTTTAGAATTGGTCCTCAAACCTATGGCCATTGTGGCATCCCCTAGTCACATGATTGTCATTTGCGAGCTTCATAGCTGTCTTCCAATAAGCATAGTCAATGAGGAGCTACAATGAACTCACAAGTCTCAGTCACTTGATGATTCCCTTAATGACTGTGGGTGATTCTCTTAATAACCACAACAAAACGGACACTGTAAGTCAGGTATAATGGCATGATGTTTTACTTAACTATTGTATCACTTAGAATGGAGTTTCTGCTTCTGATTGTGGTTGTTAAATGAGGACTACCTGTACTGAAGAAGTGGAACAAGATTATGCGCTCACCTCATGATTATGGTATTTTAGTGAGTGATGTCAAGTCATGAAGCTAACACACAATCTTGTTTTGCTTTCTAATACTAGAAGTAGTCATTATTTCTACTAGTAGAAGTAGTCGCTCATTTGACAAAGAAAATATTCAAGTAAGGTAGAAAAAAATAATATATTCTTCATTTAGAGCAGTGGTTCCCAACCTTTTCTATACCCCACATCCCTAGAACACTTCTGTTGTGATTCCTCGCCAGCCAGTGGACCCGGCAGCTGAGTCTGGGGAATCGGAGGAGGAGGAGGAGGGGCCTGGAGTGACATCAGAGTCAGAGGAAGGCTCTGAGGAGCTCCAAGACTTAGAGTCTGACGAGGTGCCTGGTCCCTTTACTCGCACTCAGACTGAGTCACAGCTGTGCTGGGAGTCTAAGTTGGACAGTGGGGAACTCACAGCTGGAAGATATCCAGGATGCACGTAAACGCCACAAGAAAAGAGAGTCAGACAGAGGAATGCAATGGGGCGGCTCCAAAGGCAAAGGAGAAGGCTTTAGGAAGCCACGCCTTGGCTGCATAATAAAAGGGAAGGTGTGGGAGGTGCTGGTTGCTGAAGGCAACCATTTGTGTTAAGGAATCAAGTTTCTGTGAACTGTGTTTTGTTTGCCTTGGACATTTATTCAGGTCTGAAAATAATAAAAGGGGATTGGTTTTTTCCTGCGGTTCCAGCCTGCTTGTTGGAAGAGGGGTTTCTCCTTGTGAGCTTAACAAGGACTCACATAGGCTGGGACAGAACAGCTTCTGATATATTCTCGCACCCCTTACAAAAGTTCGAAATAACAGCAACAAATTATGCATATACACTATAATTTTGAAAACCCAAGTTTTTGCAGCCCCTGGAATATCATCTCGCACCCCTGGTTGTGAACCCCTGATTTAGAGCATATATTTCACTTGAAATCTTTTTTGAAAATTGCCATAACCTATTCATTTTTAAAAGAGTATAATTTTCTTGAGTTGCAGTATCTGACAAACTGCAGTTGCCATAGAATCCATAGTGAAAAATTTATGGCTATCTACGAAAGGCACAAATGGCATGCCAAACACTTTACACTGTACAGTGTTTATTTTCCTAGAAGATGCATGCTTATTTCTGGTCAGAATGAAGTGTTAATACTGAGTTGATATGCTTATTTTTGTTAATGTGCTCAATGTCTGTGATTTGTATGTTGAATAAATCGATGCTTCTTTTCAGTTTTTAATGATGGTTCATCAAGAGAATTGATGAGCCTCACTGGAACTATTCCTGTAAATTACAGAGGTATGTATGTATTTTGAACAGTTTGCATAGATTATTTGAAACCACTGTTTCTGTATAGGTAATCCTCGCTAATGATCAGTCACTTAGCAACTATTCAAAGTTACAGTCGGCTACCCCCCCAAAAAAGACAATATAACGCGGTTCTGCAGTTCTGACAGTCATGTGTGCGTGCATGCACTGCAGTCACGTGATAGCATTTCAGCACTAGGCAATTGGCTCACATTTACAGTCTTTTGCAGCGTCTTGAGTTTTGGCATTTTTGCCAGTTTCTGGCAAAAGATGCGCGTTGGTTAAAATAGATTGGTTTACTGACCACTGCAAAAAAAGGTAGTAAAACCCTGCTTAACATCTGCATGGCTTACAGTTGTAATTCTGGACTCAGTTATGATCATAAATCGAGGACTACCATAGTTAATTCATAAACTTTGTTCTTCATTCTGTAGCACTGTATTTAGTTTGTGCATTTTGGATACCTCTGTACATTGCTTTAAATCAGTCAGAACGGTGAAAGCAAAACGAAAACACAGACTTATTGCAATCTAAAAAATTACTATCTCAAAGCAAAACCATTTATAATTTCCTATCTCTTCTCATGCGGTTAGGTGGCATTACTTTGGAACAGAGCTGGCAAAGTCCAGGTAGATACAAGCCTCTTTAATATAACTATACAAGGCATTTGAATGAGATGGTTTGAAAACAAAGCTAGGCATCTGCCATACCCAAAGAAGGAGCTTCTCGTGTTTTTTCAAAAGATGGGGCTGACGGTGATTCAAAGATATATTATCTATGCTCCCAACTATTATGAAGCATCTCATTTGAATGTTTTGCATAACCTCTACATATCTGTCTGTTATGATGCTCACAGATACCAATATAATTAACAGTACAATAGCATTAAACTAGTTTAAATGTGTTACACTTCATTTAGCCACTAACATAGCAGAAGAAGCTCAATGACTTGGTGGAATCGGTGATGAGAAACGGCAGGAATTTTGAGTAGAACCCTATTACAAAGAAGTTTTGAGCTTTCATGGCACAGGGAAATCAGATTGCTTGTAATTGCTGGCATATTCTGCTGGTTGCTATGGTGAACTTCACTATATTGTTGCAGTTATTTCTGAATTCTGATCAGATAGATGTTGAGCACAGAATTTGTCAGCTTACCTGGGAGAGTTTGTTCATAATGTGCTATTAATCTGTATCAACTTTCTGCAACGATGAAGAGTATAAGAACACTTGGACCAGAGATTTCACTACTTCAGTTTTATAGGAGCAGGTTCTTATATAATAACTCTTATAAACCTTTTACAAGATAGCGGTGTATTGGATATCAAAACACAAAAGCAGAATACACTGCAGAATTTAGAAATCATAAACTCATCTGTGTACTTAGCTGGTTCAGAAATATTGTTTCCTAGAGGAATGAGAGCAGAAATTCTGCTGGGTTCAGCTTTACAGTCCATATCCAAGACATTTATCCTAAGCTCTGTCTTTGCTCACTCGTAGTCCAAGGAGCAGCCATTACTGCAGCAGTTTGATTTCTATTTGCTTTTCCCAGCAGGACTAATAATGCAAGTTTTAGAAGCCATGTGGAGAGTTAGTTAATAAAATGTGGTTCCGACAAATGAAACTCTTCAAAGATTCTTTACCTTAAAGAGTCTTTATTCGAGCAACATAGCATCGGCACATACATAAGCGAAGCCAAAATCTGGATTCCCCTTCCCTTAGCACATAGTATCAAAACACAATTCCCTCCTCTAATTAACAGTCATAAATCACATTTCTCCAATTAGTTTGAAATGTAGGCTTCCCCTCCTATTCTAAACCCGCCATTTCTTATCATCTCTTATTTCAAAAGCCCTGAATTCACACACTATTACAATATTGTTATGTCTAACTAACTCCCATCACATTCCTCCTCCTCCCCCAGTATCATCTAATTCTAAGAGTAAAGCATAAGAAAGAAAAAGGCTGCATCTCTATATGTTGTCAAAGCAAGAACATCCAAATGTTAGCAGCGTTGACATAAAGATAATAATTCAAATCCTGGTTTATAATATCCCTAATTGTTTAAAATTACTACTTTGATTCTTTGAATTTCCTAGAAAAAAGTCATTTTGTAAAGCTTGAAATTTTAAGGTGGGGGGAGGGTCCCAAAATTCTTAGCAAGTGTTTTGTACAAAATAGTATTATTCTCACTGCTTTTTAAAATCCTACTGGAGTCTGTGATAAAAACATAGTATCATTGTCGTAATGCTAATATTGCTGAATGCTTATTTGCTAATTTTGAGGGATGATGTTAATACTTATATATTACTAAAAGTCCCTTGGCTGTTTGTAACCTTCAATCGGGCAAAACTGTGCATCATAGAGCACAAGTTTTTGAGCCAGGATCTCTCAAATGGGCTAACTTACAGAATGCCAGATCCAATTAGTCCCATGAGAGTGAGTGTGGCCAATTGAAGGAGAAGCACCAGCTGGGTCAGGGAGGGTGCAAGGGGATCTGTGTGGTGTTGTGCAGGTTGGGGAGGGTATGTGAGGATTTTTGTATGGATCAGGAAGAGTATGGGAGAGGTGCCATGAGGGTTGACGAGATTTGGATTGAAATATCAGTATCAAGACTGAACATGTTTTAAATAATCTCAATCTCCCGGAACATTCCCTGGCTTCAGACAACTGATCAGCAGAAAATAGATGACAATATGGGCAAGTTACATCCAATCAGATTGGATAAAAAAAAATTACCCATGTATTATTCATAGAAATTGACCTCCTGGGATATGTTAGATGTGGCTATCTGTTCCAAATTTGCGTGACTATCTCCAAAGTTAGCTATGTCATAGGCTGCTGCTGCTGTTACCAATTATAACAATTCCAGTTTTCAGGGACATGTTTACAAAAGACATTAGGAGCTATTCCTTTGATTCTCTACGAGCAATTTGATGCAGGTTCAATGTTTAAATAGAAGTTTACTCTTCCAGAACAGGTTGCATGCTTACACCTACCTTTCCAGAACTCCCAGCCAGCCTCTGTATTGTGTGTAAATAACATTTTTTCCCTTCTCATTTTCATCCATTCTACACTAGCTCCTCAAAAACTTTAGCTCTTCATCATTTGTCTGGAATAGATAATGGAAAGTGGGGAGGGGTAGCGAACATCTAAAATTTTTGTTTTGGTTTCTGAGGGCTGAGGAGGATTCGAAGATTCAGTGTGGTAAAATGCAAATAAACTCACTAGTATTAAAAGCAGACAAAATTGAGGAGGATTGTTATATGCAGTGTAACTAAGTATCAGATGCTTGGGATAATGGACTTGCTTTCATAATACCTTGTTTATTAATTTCCAGAGCATGTTGTATGTGCTTATAAAAATACTTCAGTTTTGTGTCTCAAAACCATTCCTATGCACTTAAATATAGTAACAGATATGCCACCTCAGTAATTTATCATGGTACCATTTATTATCAACAAGGAAATAGAACATTATTTTTTAAAATCTCTTTAGGCAACATATACAATATCCCGATATGTCTGTGGCTATTGGATACATATCCATTCAATCCCCCAATCTGTTTCGTTAAGCCAACTAGTTCGATGACGATTAAAACTGGGAAACATGTTGATGCAAATGGCAGGATATATCTTCCTTATCTACATGAATGGAAACATGTAAGTATAATTTTAAGATTTTTAAGCTTTAATCATAAACCATTTTGAGATATAAATATTAATTTCATTTCATATTCCTCTGGCTATTGAATATAATGGGAAACTGAACTTGGACACTTGGGGCTCAGTTGAATATAATATTAGAATCTTACAAAGTTTAAATATTAAAAGTTTTGCGTTGTTTCCTTTGGTGTTATTAAGAATTGCAACTGAAATAACCATTGATGTTGCCTATAATTAGTATAATTTATTGGTGTGAATTCACAGTGTCATGAAGCATGTTCCCAGTGGTATGTTATTTTTTAAAATTTTGACAGCTTCCGTTAATTGAATGACTAAGGTGAATGAAACTTTAACATAGAAGAAAAGGATAACCAGCTAATTTTCAGCAACTGGTGAGATGATGAATCTGTTGAGCAACCAAACTATTTTTGTAGAAGAAAAAAAATAACTGTCTTCTCTGCTTTAACTTCCAGCCACAATCAGATTTGATAGGACTGATTCAAGTTATGATTGTGGTGTTTGGAGAGGAACCTCCTGTCTTTTCTCGACCAACCATTTCAGCTTCCTATCCGCCTTACCAAGCAACAGGGCCACCAAACAGTAAGGATCTTACAGCCATTATAATATGTGAATAACTGTGGGCGTAAACATGTATTTTTGGGTTGTTTCTCTGAAAGAGTCCTGCTATTATGACATTGTATTTCAGTTATTACAGAATGACAACAGTTGCAAGAATTATTGTCATAATTTTAATTGTTACAATAGAGCCAATTTTGGCCTAATGGCTAAAGTACCAAGCTAGCAAGGGATGGGCTGCACCTCACAAAAACAGGGAAAAATGTACTCGGAAAAGAAAAAACTGGCCCAACTCACTAGAAGGGCTTTAAACTAAAATTGGGGGGGGGGAGAGTGACCAATCTTTAGAATCTCTAGAACACAAAAGCAATCATAAATCCCAAGAAAACAAACAATGAGGTAGGGAGTGATGAGAAAAAAGAAAAACTCAAACAGCGTAGGAGATGCAGGAAACATACTCATGGACAGGCATAAAAGTTTTAAATGCTTATATACTAATGCTCAAAGCTTTGGGAACAAACAGGGTGACTAGAAGCAATAGTACACGAGGGTAGGCATGATATACCATTACAGAACACTGGTGGGATGAAACCCATGACTGGAATGTACTGATGGATGGATACAAATTGTTCAAAAACAAATCTACAAAAAGAGAAGGTGGAGTTGCACTATATGTAAGAGATCATTACATATCTACAGAAATGCTCATGATCAAAGTAAAACCCCTCTACAATGTATATGGGTCAATATAAAAGGAAAAAAGAGTGACATTGCCATAGGTATATATTACAGGCCACCCAACCAATCAGAAGAATAGAATAATATAGAATAGAATAGAATAGGACCTTGGAGATCTTCTAATCCAACCCCGTGCTCAAGCAGGAGTACCTATACCATTTCAGACAAGTGACTGTCTAGTCTCTTCTTAATAATGTCTAGTGATGGAGTGCCCACGATTTCTGAAGGCAATCTGTTCCTAACCCTAACTCTGCAGCAAGTGGGAGATCAAACCTAACCAACCTAGCCAATAACTTTGTCATCCAAAAGGTAGAGGAGAGAACTAGAAGAAAAACTATACTGGACCTAATTCTTACTAATAGAGAAGAAGTAATAGAGGGAGTTGAAGATGCCGAAACCTTGGGGAAAGTGACCATGTCATAGTGGAATTAAATATAATGCAAACACAAGCAATAGAACATAATCCAATCAGTGTCTTAAACTTTAAAAGAGCTGATTTTAACAAACTCAGAGAAACCCTAGGAAAGATTCCATGGATGAAAATTCTAAAGGGGAAAATAAGTCAAGAAGCGTGGGAACTCTGAAAAATGCAATCATAAAAGCCCAGTCCAGCACTGAAAAAGAAAAACAAAAAAAACCCCAGAAGAAACCCAGCATAGTTGCACAAAGATCTCTCTGATAAACTGAAAGACAAAAAGGACAAGTTCAAAAAATGAAAAGAGGGACACATAACTAAGGCAGAATATCAGCAAAGACGAAGTCAGGAAAGCAAAGGCTCAGAATAAACAAAGACTTGCAACAAAAGTCAAAGAAAGGTTTCTTTCAACATATTAATAACAAAAAAAAGTCAAGGAAACAGTTAGTCCACTAAAGAGAGAAGATGGCAAGGAAGTAACAGGCAGTAGAGAGAAAATAGAGCTGCTTAACTCATTCTTTGCATCAGTCTTCATGCAAAAAGAAACTATAGCCCAAACTACCCAAAAAACTATTGTAAAAGACAGCCTAGAAATAAAAATTAAAATAAGCAAGAAAAGGGTAAAAGGACACCTATCTAATCACGGGGACCTGACAGATTACATCCCAGAGTTCTGAAGGAGTTGGTAGATGTTATCTCAGAACAATTGTACCATATCTTTCAAAAATCCTAGAGCATGGGGGAGCACCTGAGGATTGGAAAAAGACTGATGTGGTTCCCATCTTCAAGAAAGGAAAAAAAATAGACCCAGGAAACTACAGACCAATCAGTCTAACATCAATATCTGAGAAGATCCTGGAAAAGATAATAAAAAAACAGATCTGCAAACATCTAGAAACACAGTTATAACTAGTAGTCAGTACGGGTCTGTTAAAAACAGATCATGCCAAACCAATCTTATTTCATTCTTTGATAAAGTGACTAAATTAGTAGACCAGCGAAATGCTGTGGACATGTTATACTTAGATTTCAGTAAGGCATTCGACAAAGTAGACCACAATCTACTTCTTGGTAAGCTACAAAAATGTGAAATAGACAACATCACCACCAGATGAATTTGTAGCTGGCTGACAAACTGTATTCAATGAGTAGTCCTCAATGGTACTACATCTACATGGAAGGAAAGTAAGCAGTGGGTACCACAAGGCTCCGTCTTAGGCCCAGTGCGCTTCAATATCTTCATTAATGACTTAGATGAAGGAATAGAAGGGGAACTCATCAAATTTGCAGATGACACTAAACTGGCAGGAATAGCCAACACCCCAGAAAAGTTCAGGATCCAAAAAGATCTTGACAGACTTGAACAATGGCTCCTATCCAACAACATGAAATTTAATGTGTAAAAAAGCAAAGTTTTACTTTTAGGCAGGAAAAACTAAAGGTACAAGTACAGTTTAGGCGAGATCTGGCTCAAAAACAGTAACTATGAGAGGGACTTTGGAGTCCTAGTGGATGAGCCAGCAGTGCGTAGCAGCAGCCAAAAAAGCTAATACAATCCTTGGTTGTATAAACAAAAGCATAGAATCAAAATCACATGAAGTATTAGTATCGCTTTACAAAACCTTAGTAAGACCTCACCTGGAATACTGCAACCAATTTTGGTCATGTTACTACAAAAAAGATGTTGAGACTTTGGAAAAAGTTCAGAGAAGAACAACTAAGATGATCAAAGGCCTGGAGACTAAAACTTATGAAGAACAGTTGCAGGATTTGGGTTTGGCTAGTCTAGAGAAAAGAAGAACTAGGGGTGACATGATAGCAGTATTCCAATATTTGAGGGGCTGCCACAAAGAAGAGGGGGTCGAATTCTCCAAAGCACCAGAGGGCAGGACAAGAAACAGTGGTTGAAACTAATCAAAGAAAGAAGCAACCTGGAATTAAGGAGAAACTTACTAACAGTGCAAACAACCAGTGAAATAGCTTGCCTTCAGAAATTGTGGGCGCTTCATCACTGGAGGTTTTTAAGAAGAGACTGGGCAGCTGCTTGTCTGAAATCGTATAGGTTCTTCTGCTTGAGCAGGGGTCTGGACTAGAAGACCTTCAAGGCCCCTTTCAGTTCTACGTCTATTCTATTCTCTATATTTTATAATAGTAATAAATTATGTATCAGCCTTTTCCAATACACTCAGTGCTCCTTGGTTCTGCAAATATTAATTGTGCCAGAGAGCAGATAGATACTTTTTAATGTAATAAAATTCTGTAGCCTCCAGAAATCTTCATTATACAGATAAGCATTTAGCTCCATCTATTATATTATAGGAAAGCTATAAAATTATTAAATTGAATAAATTTCAGAGGCCCCCAGGCCAATTATGAAATAATTATAGAGTGATCTAAGAAAACAGAGAGAATAATTGCCATACCTTTGGAGTTATATTGAATATCTTATATAAATAAGATTGGGCCAACTTCATAGCTTTAGTTTTAAAGTTTGATAACCTTATCCATTGTAAAATTCTTGACTGATATCTCAGTTATATCTGTGAAGATTATAGAAAGTATAATTTACAAGAATCTATCCCATAAAATTGGTTATATAAAAGGGTGCCATCCCTCAGATAACATTTTGGCTAATACTAGTTTTGTATCTTCATAAACTTGAATCATCAATTTTAGTTTAATTGGATGGAGAAAAATTCTTTGATATAATGCTAATTAGGTTTTTGATGCAGGTAATGCAGAAATTTAGACTTTTAGCAAAAGTTAATTAATAATAATTCAGTATTCTAATGTTTTGCAAATGATAGAACTACATGTTAAATATTCTGTGTATGTGGTAAAATGAAATAAGTCAAGTATTACATGAATTGGTAAGAAATTCTTGATAGATATATCAACATTATCTCTTGTCCATAATCTGTTAAATACCTGGGGAGTTATTATCCCAGGAAAATATGTTGATTAGGTAAGATTATTTCTGTATCAATAACCAAATGAAAAACAATAGGTAGCTGAAACGATCTAATTTTGTGGGGAAGAAATAACATGGAAAATGATTGTTACATCACTTTTAAATACATTTTGCTAACATTGCTTATGTTTATTCCACTGAAGTATTTTAAACAGCTTGTTAAGTTAATGGTGATTTTTTTCTATGGAAAGAATACGTATGAAACAAGAAGGATTTCTCAGTGTGTTACAGTTTTTGTACAGTGATGGTAGTTTTCATTTTCCTGAACATACATTAAAAAGTTTTGAGGTTGCACCTGATATTTTGAAGCCAATGACCATTGCTGTGGATGCTTCTCCTTAACTTATCCAGTCTTCCTTTTCTTCTGATTCTATCAATTTGGCCAAGAATATTTTTTCCATATGATCCATTTATATGTCCAAAGTATGTGAGTTTCATGTTTTTTATAAATGTTAGTAGTTTTGTTGTAATTTCTGCTGTAGGGTATGTAGGATTTATTTTCATAATACATTGTATGTTCACTAATTTAATAAAAATTAATTGCAATATTGAAAATATGTTTCTATGTTACATAGAGTAGAAATAATAATAAATAATATTTATTATTATTATTACATAGAGTAGAAATCTATTTTTGTTAGATCCCTCAGCAGTAAAATTTTCAAGATACATACTGCCAAGCACATGCATAATAAGTTCATTATCTCTGCCAGTAGATGTCAGTCAAATATATACGGTAGTTTGAAATCCTCTAAATGACTTTGAGTACAAAAGTAAAGTTTTACAAATTATAGGAATATAATTTGCACATTAATGACCAGATTTTCCAGAAATTTATTCAGGCTGGATGTTAGATAAAACAAGAGTTGATACAGTAACAAACTATAATGAGAAAGGATTAAAATACAGCTTAAGTAGGTTAAATTGGCATATAGGAGGTGTCATTTAAACTTAATCTGTTAAATTTCATTTGTTTTTTCCCAACATCAACATTGTTACTTCCAGCATATTAAAGCGGATTTTAAGGAATGCAGTGGAAAAAATTAAAAGGAAAACTTCATTGTATTCCCAATATTTTGCTTGTACAACTCTAGGTTTTGTGTTGTAGGCCAAGAATTATCTTTTAGGTCTGGTAGATATTTGCAATTCTTAAAATGTGGAGAACACTAACAAAATAGCTCTCTAACTGGAAGTAGCTATTCATAAAATAACTGCTACCCAAAGAAAAAGCAGTGTAACTGCTCCATTTCATTCCTTCCAATCTGCCAAGATAAAATCTATCAGATCCATTTGTCCTTTGACCTTTTTCACTGGGCAGAGGGACATATTTCCAAGTAAAGCATAGCACTGCAGCTACACATTATTTTTATTTTTTCAGAATTCCTTTAGGCGGATACATTCTTATAAAGATTGCTAGAGTTTGGTACTTGGCTTATCAGCAAGCATCCTACTCTTACTTAATCTGAAAATAAGGTCATATGGATGCCAGAAGGGTGTCTCAGAGGGCATCATGTTGTCTATTACTGCTGTAGAATTTGTCATAAACATCTGAAGCGTTTGTTTTTATAAATATTCCCAAATGGAATATTTCGAAACATTAGGTTGTTGGATTTCATATTAACCCGGCTTTCATCCACAAAAGTATTAATGGGTCCTGCAGGCACACGGAGTTCTGCTGGGAAGCAGATAAGAAAATTCCAAGGATTGGGTTTTATTACTGGACTGTTCCTAGCCAGTCCTTACTTTGTTCAATAAGGCTTTGTTTGTATGTTATTAAACTCTTATTTAATAATAATAAAAAAACGGCCTTCCCCAAACTTTTAGCCTATAATCTACTACTATAAAAAGTTCTGCACTATAAAAGTAGCATTTTGATATGTAACGTTATCTCAGACTGATAAAGTTTGCAAAATTGCTTTTGTGCTCAGCTTCCTATATGCCAGGAATGCCAAGTGGAATCTCTCCTTTTCCTCCTGGACCACCTCCTAACCCAAGGTAAAATAAATACGCTTGCTCAGTGAGAAACACGGTGATTTGATTATGCTCTGTTGTGCTAATTCTCAGGTGGAATTTTGTTATCCTAGTCTAAGCCTGTGTTTCAAAAATATGTACACTTCCAAATGGACCCATGAAGCTTTTCTTTTTTGAATTAGCGCCTGTTTAATAAATTCAGATTAAATGAATTGTTTAAATGAATTTAGCTTGAGTTTGCTAAATTTTCTTTAGTCAAGAATCTTTTTCAGAAATTAGGTGTTTGCTTGTTCAGAAGCCTGAACGAGATGTATTACTTCGTATCCAGTAGCTCCACCTTCAGAACTTTGCGTATTAGGTAGAAAGTCTGTAGGGAGATCTAAAACCTCATTTGTATATCACACGTAACGTGTTTAAGCAGCAAGCTGGTGATCTACTTGGGTTTGCTAACTCTTTCTGCCATTACTCAGAGACAGAAGATTTCCAAGTCAGTTGTGCACGGTTTTGAAATAGCCTTCGTGTCATCTGCATCCTAAATTAACCTGCAGAACACGATTACACGCTGTGGTTTGTGGTAACTGGACATACAGTGGTGCATCTCATGCTGAGCTGATAATCAATAGTTGATAAGCGATAGATAAATGGTTTGCAAGAAAAGTCAGCAGACAGATAGGCGAGGCATCAATCCCCTTTGAGGAAAGGTAGTCTTAGAGCTCAAATGAACAAGCCATCCTTTCTTTTCCTTCTCTCTCCCATTTTTCTGAAGAAGCTTTCATCACATCCAAGAAAAGTTAGGACAGGTTCCTCTGTCCTAACTTAACTCTTGTAGTTGTTCCAGAAGCCAATATCTCCTTTATGTGTGTTTTCTTATATTTTCACTACAAGCCCAGTCTCTCCAAACCTTCTTGAAGCTTGTATTCAACAGGAATACGTTATTTTCACTGCATCTTCATTTCCACCTTTCATGATTATTGTGTTTTATATGTGATCTATTGATTGTCATTCCCAATATATGCTTTTAACCTTCTTCGGTTGTCTTGATAAGCTTTCAGAACTTGTCTCTGATTTTGGAGGGATGCCAGATTTTCCTTAAACGTGTACGGTTCAGTGTCAGAAGATTTTTGTATGCATGTTGAATTCACATATATGTGATACACTGGTGTCTGTAAAAATGACTGTGCTCTATAAGAGAGCCTTGACCAGGTTCTTACTGCTGTGCCACACTAACATGCAAATGCATATAACAAGAGGGCAAATGAGGTTCCCATATATGAGCGGTTCTCACATGTAGGTCTAGGGCAGGGGTAGGCAACCTTGGCTCTTTTATGACTTGTGGACTTCAACTCCCAGAATTCCTGAGCCAGCCAAGCTGGCTCAGGAATTCTGGGAGTTGAAGTCCACAAGTCATAAAAGAGCCAAGGTTGCCTACCCCTGGTCTAGGGATAGAGTCAGCAGTGGACAATATAGGAAATGACATTGGGAAGTACAAGGCTTTTCCTTTCCTTATGAATTTCTCAAATGTATAAAGGGGATCTGAAATTTATGGCTTTGCAGTAAAACTAGAACATTTTCGTTAGCGATCGTGCTTGATTACACTGCTTAGCCTTCTAATTCAGCAATATCCAAGAACCACAACACATGGCAAATTTAAAAGTATTGTTGAAGGAAGCTAAGGGCTGCATTATTTGCATTCATTTGAATATTCTTTAATTTTAATTATTAACTAATGACTGCACAGTTAGGTGAATTACTAGCGATGTTTTCAGTGTTTACCGTCTTGGCAGAAATCCTGCAACATACTCAGTTTATTGGGTTTTTTTCTCCTGTAGCATTCTTCTGTGTCCTTTTCCGTTAAAAAGTAGTAATTCATTTTAATCGCTTGTATGTGAAATACTGAATGCAAAAAGGCTATGGAAGGTATTGTACAGGAAATGAGACCACAAATTAATGAGAAATATTTATTCAAATTTATTTTCTGAGAGGTATAGGAGCCTGCTTGGTGTCCATGCTATAATTTAAAAGATTACAAAGTTTTCTTTTCACGAAAGTAACAGAGCAGAATGAAAACCGTTAACAATAGACTAAGCCTTGAATAGCTGAGTTTGGTGTCTTCCCTTAAAATGTTTCGAGCACGAGTTTGAAAATGTAATATTAATTTATAAAAATGAAGATAACATGAATTAGTGTTCAGACATACAAGCATTAATGAATTTATCACTAGATTCAATTGTAATCTGATCATAGCTGAATTCATTAAGCTTCAATAATCCTATTTTGTCTTCCCTTTCACTTCCTGATCAAGTGGTTATTCAGGCTACCCTTATCCTACACCTAGTGGGCCATTTCCAGCAACAACTAGCACACCACATTATCCTTCTCAGCCTCCTGTAACCACTGTGGGTGAGTAATTTCAAACGAGCCATTTCAGAGGTGGAAAATGAGATTTGCATCTGCAAATGTACAAACCAAAACACTTACTTTTACAGAGATTGTTAATTTGATTATAGCAACAAAGGAGACTTATGATAAAAGCAATATTTATTTATTTATTTTACTAATTCATATGTCACACGTATTGTTTTTCCTCCAATATTTGATTTACAAAACAATGAATGATTTCTGCTGTTTCACTCATCAAGAGTCTTTATTTTTAATTTATTGCTTTATGTGATAAAATTTGTATGTGCTTGAAACTGTGATCTTAGCAAGTCATAAGTGAATTAAAGTTGAAGAGCAAATAGAACAAAATTACGTAATTGTTTTATTCTCTAATCTTATTCTGGGCAGCTAATCTTAGTTTTGACATTTAGATTTTGGGAAAAGTTTTAACATGCTAACAAATATACCCAGGAATACCCAGAGTGTAATCATTACAATGCAAAAAGTAATGCTGCAGCTAAATACAGCATAGTAAAGAATATAATTACAGATAGACATAGGAAACCTTGACAATTGGTGTTGCTAAAAATATGTTTGAATGTGCTTGAAGTTAAGTATTTTCAATATGTTCTTTGCATTTACAGGCCTCTAGATCTCTATTCTTTATGTATTATTGAACAGATACATCATATTAGAAGTAAAATATCCAGTTTCAGGGTAGATAATAGATGTATGACTATTGTATGTGAAACTTACTTTCTGTCAGATAAAAATTCAGATCAGCTGTTTTTTATTCCCTACGTGACAAAAAAAATCCTTACCTGCATTGGACCAAATACTGCATTTACAGTTAAATCCAGTTTTAAAAAGTCCTAGAAACTTGGAAGCTATGACCACATCTTGGCTTTATCTATTCATCTGTATTGGACTTTGCCTTCCCAATAAGTAAACAAAACCTTGGAAACCCTTGTTTAGAAGGACAGTACAGAAAGTAGCCCAGGACAAGATTCCCTTGTAATGATATTTTGTCCCAACACCATTATGTAAGTTTGAAAAGCCAGAATATATTCATATCCCTTTTTCCTATTCAGCCAAGATTATCAAGGCAGCTAATGCAGAAAAAAGAAAACAATTAAGATTTAATTAAATGCCTAATATTAAAATAATTATAAAATCTTCAAAAGAATAAATCTTAAGCTAGGATAGACAGAACTATGTATGGTGCCCAATACAATTTATTCCATAACTCGGGAGCATCATGGAAAAAGCCCCTCTCCTCTATTCTGAACTCATGTCTCCAAAAAAGGGGGACCTTCTCAAAGATCTTTGGCATGATTGGAGTATTAGTCCAACCCTTGAAATTGTTCAGGTTAATCAGTATCTGCCAGAGCTATTTATTTATAGGATCACCATCTTAATGATAACTTCAGCTTAAAAAGTGGTATATTTTGATACTGGTTTGTAATTAAACAAATCTTTTGGGTTTAGGAATTTTTTTTAAAATTAAAATATCTTGTAATTGCCTCTTTGAAGCAAGAAGATGGTCACTGTGTTTAAGCATGAAGGTAGTCACACCTTGGCTACTTTAACTAGCAGTGGAAATTCTAAAGGGTCAAGATCATCAAGACCTTCACATCTTCAAGATCTACAATGAATAATCAACTTTATCTGCTGCTGCAAATTGTTCATGGTCTACTGTTCCTCTCCACATACTAGAGAAGAAGATGCTCTTCAGTATGGAAAAACAACACCAGCTTATCTGGATCTGGCACAATAAGAATGGAAAAATGTGATTCCTTGGTACCGTCGCTTTACAGAATGCAAATAGGTGCTAGTATCTGCTCAGCCTGAGGTTCCTGAGATTTCTTTATCTGTGTTCAAACTGTCATTCCTTCTGATTCATCATTTTTATTCTCCTACTTAATCAGAAGTCTGTAGGAGAGGGAAGTATTCTTTGCATCAACAGTGTCCACTGCCTGGGATTATTTTGTATTCTACAGATCAAACAGGACCTCTTTTCTTTTTTTTTTGACAAGTCATGCTCAGCGCCTCGGGGAAAAAGCAGATGCATTTATGCAGCCATTCAGATCTGTTAACTGCCTGGAATAGACACTTTTAATCTACAATACCTACAGAGATTCATTATCTTCTATGAACATTTCATACAGACTCTTCAAACCTCATATTACCAACTCTTCTTGAACTGAATGCCAAATCAAGAATGTATCCTGTTCCATGTATGGAATCTGATATTAGCTGGGACAGGTGTTCCCAAATCAGGAAATACTGTGCTGTTTCTTACTGAATGACTTCAGCACATTCACTGAATATTCTTGGGGACCAGAAGCCTGGCAAAATACATAGACGGGTGTACGAGGTAGTTTCAGGGGGTATGAGGTAGTTCAGGAAGAGAATTCTTTGGAGACTCAAAATCATAATGGGCAATCTGTACTCTCCTTACACATTTTTTATTGTTTTAAAGAGGAACTTAAACATTTAGATGTAATTCAGCAAAACAATATTGATCTTCCTTGGAAAAGTTGTAACATGGCTTCATAGATACATAACTATAAGGGATGTAATAAAAAAAATTTTTTTATCCACACTGCTTTCTCAACCACTATCTGCCATACTTGATCTCGATTACCTCTGGCATTCAATTGTTTTCTGTGATTCTGGGCCTTGAAAATTATATTTTGTTCTTATGTTTGTTAATCTTTAAATGTCTTGGGGTGGAAAATCTAGTTCATTATGTCTAGGTTCAATCTATCAGTAATTGGTCACTCTGAATATTGAAAGCTAACAATGTTAACTGCTTTCTCAAGAGCTAAATGTGTACTAGAATTGTCATTTGGCAAAGATATGTCTGAGTTGCTTTGGAAAATATCAATAGATAGGGGGAACGGGGTAAGTGTGCTTTTCTTTTTGTTATTATATAAATTAGATGCAACCATTTATTCTGTAAACTGAATACATCAACGTATTAACAGTTGTTTGAAGTAGTGTTCAAATCAAATTGGCAATATGGAAGGTTTTCATGTATTTATGTCTAACGTTTTGATTGTTTTTACATGGAGCAATACAGAAAACTGCTCTGGGTAGAGTTTTCAGAAAGGGCTTTGACCACAAAGTTTATGAAGGATTAATGTATGTTTATTCTCTTAATAGCAGATGGCAGAAGAAAGCAGAAACAGGTATGGATTTGTGGTCATTCCTATGTTTTCTGGGCAGAAAAACGGGCACTTGACAGAAGCTTTGGTCCACAATTGGGAATTCGACTGGAGGATGCCAAATTACATTGGCTAGGAAAGAGTGGAATGATGTGGGATCAATTAGTACCCACCCTGTTGCATACACGACGGAGGCTAACAGATCCTGATATACTGGTGATCCATCTAGGAGGCAATGACTTGGGGATAACCAGTAATGTGGATGTCATAAACCGAATGAAGAAAGATTTTGGACATCTTAAGCAAATATTCAAGAATAGCATTCTAGTCTGGTCTAATATCATACCCAGGAAAGTATGGAATCAAGAGATACCCCATAAAGTGATGGAGAAAAGCAGGAGAAGAATCAATCAGGAAATTGGCTATTTTATGCAGTATATTGGAGGAACTGTGATCCAGCATGATTTACTTGTACCAGAATCTCCTGGATTGTTCCATCTAGATGGTGTACTCTTATCTCAGAGTGGTACAGATATCTTCAACCTGGATTTACAAAGTGCTTTAGAAACATTGTTTTGATTTTTAATTGGAAGAAAAATGATACCCACAGCTGTGGACTCTTTCTACAAATAGAAAGTTCTGAACAGCATGGTAACGTGAATTGATAAATAACAGACTTAGCCTAAGATTTAGCTTGGTACTGATTACTAATGCAGTTGTCTGTGACATTGCCCTATAATCTGCAAATAATTTTTTGTTAATGTGTTTAACTATTTTTTGCGAATTCAGTTTATTGGTTTTTCATTTATTTTAATTCACTTCTCATGTATGTTGAATGAGACTGCCAAACAAATTTATTCTCAATTGATCCCAATTCCACAAAGCTCTCACTGACTATAGCAAGATTATAACAATCTACAGTATAAGTAACAGTTTACAAAGCTATTTCGTGTGAGTCAGATGGGATTAATTATCAAGTGTTATCACTATTGGGGTAGGAGTTAGTGGTGTCATCTATTGGCAGATGAATGACTTCATAATCCCCACCATATCTACCTGCTTTAAGTTCTCCTGTAGAAGTTTGACAAGCCCTTTTGTGTATGCTTGAGGATCATGCACAAAGAAAGGAAAGAAAGGGAAATCCCATTACGTCAGCTAACGTAGTAATATAGTCCACTGTTAACCAATTCAACATTGCACGTTAGAACATATGTTGCACTTTTCAAACAGTGTGGGATTATTTAAATATAATGAAGATCTAGTTTCTGACACATTGGTTTTTGAAAATACTTTATTTAGTTAAAAATGTAAGCAATTCTGTTTCACAATTGGGAATAGTGGCTGGTTTAAATGTAGTATTCCCAATTTAATACACATAGTTTATTAAGCTAGGAATACTATTTTAGTCCCACACATTCTTCTCCACTTTTATGTCTTTTGTACCAGCTTTGATCCAAATCACAATATCTGTTACTACTGAACTGTGGTATGAAATTGTTTCATTTACTGAGCTCTTAATTAATAATATGCCTTGAACCATATCTATTTTTGGCGTAATGGAAAATTGGTTTAAAAATGAGGACTAAAGAATTGCTTTGGAATTGGGGGAGCAATTGTTCTAGATATGAGAGCTCTTATACTTGTAAGAAGGGTTTAAATGATTCATTTTCCTACTGTATGCAAAATAGTATCATATACTTCTTAGAGCAGTTATGATACTTGTAAAAATGGTATTTTAAATAACAGGGTTTACAAAAATATTGTTGCTATGGTTTTGTTAACTCTGAGTGAATACATCTTTTGTGATAATTAAAATGAAATTATAATTTTTTCCTGTCAATATTCCCACTAAGATAGCAAAGCACTTGAGAGTTTTTTTGTTTGTTGTGCTTGAAGAAAATCTTTATTTGATTCCAAATGCATAAAGGTAGATGTTCTGCTTATCCCAAAGGTATTGTTGAACTGTTTGACAGTAGCTCTATAAGAGAATTATGCCACTTTGTGCTTTGGCATCATTGATCTGAAACAGAATTTGCTTTGAAGGAAGGGAAGTACAATTTTAGAAGTAAGGAAGGAAAATTTAAAATATGGAGATGTGTATTCCCCCCCCCCAAAAAAAAACACCAAAAAACTGACCTATTGTGCAATAACAATTTAGTTATTAAGGAGGAAACAATTTTGCGAAACAAATTAAAAGAAGACTAATTTTGTCTTTCTATACTGAATTCAATTTACACTGCATTTATGTGGTATTGTGACTAACGTTCTTAACAAGCAAGAGGGAATTCAATATTAATCATTTATGTCAATTTCTGAAGTGAAGTCAATTTCTTCCAAGTCTGCTGAGCCTCTAGGAGAGAAACTTTGAAAGCTTCATTCAGAAATGAACTGTATGACTGCCAGTAAGACAACAGGAATAGAATGTAGAAGACCGAGCTATGGAGATTGCATCATTTAAATATTAACTTCATAGAGTGAAACACTTGAGCAGGTTTATTTCATGTAATTTATCTTAAATATCTCTGAAGTTTCCAGCCAGATGAGAATTACACTACCTGTGAGAGCAAATAGGACTGTGTTCAAATGTGAATGGCATGCTTAATTTTTCCCAGTGAGAGTTTAGCAGCACAACTGTTGAAAACAGCAGTTTTCAGACTACCTTTTGTATATTTGCTTGTAAAAGAGCATTTAAGCTCCAGTATTTTGTGAGGATTTATCTTTCATAAACTATTGACATTGGACACCTGTTTGAATTATCTGATTTCTATAATTTGGAGGGTTCTGTTTTAAAAATAATAAAACATTAGCCTTTATTTTCTTGTACTGTGTGATATTAGTGGGCATCTAGTAATAGCCTGCAACTTATTTTTCTCCAAATCCTGTTTTGAGGCCATTAAACGTCATATGCTGACATGGCACTTAGTCTAATATCAGTTATACTGGAAATGGTTGCATTTTTCAATTATGTTGGATACCATGAAAATAAAGCAACCATATGCTATTTCAAAAGCTGAAAGTAAATGTTGGCGCCCGTATTTAGTGGCCATTATTTATGGCTAAATATAATGGCTTTGATTCAAGCTTGCTTTCACCAGGACTTGAAAATGCCTTCCATTTGCATATGGTAGTCTCCTGATTTTTCCTCTCGGAGTATTCATCACTGCTCTCCACTCTTGGGATACATGTTTGCCAAAGTGATTTTGGGTAGGAGGGGCACTGGGCTCTGCAAAGAAGAAGAGATGGGGGTTGATCTGTTTTACAAATACAGTTACTCTTCTTTGGAGAATAATTTGTTAAAATTATTAGAAGTTGGTGTTCCACAGTCACAACTACCGAATATATATTTACATTTGGTTAATCTGTATAAAACCATTGAAACAACTGCAGTGAAGGTGACTGTACATGTCCCAGGATAATATTGCAGGATCCAATCTGGGTCGGTCACCAGGACCAAAGTTTTGGTCCTCTGAGCTTTCAGACCCATGCTGGAGCCCATCTTCAGGGAACTCCTCTCTAGCTCAGAAGACTAAACCTCTGGTCCCGGTGACCGACCCGGATTGGATCCTGCGAACAACTACAGGGTTCATTCTCTCTTTGTGAATAAGCAATACTGCCATCAAGTAAAAGACCTATTATTGCATTTAAATATTAGTGAATAGTTTCTCTGTTCACCACCAATATGATATTCTAAATATCTCAGATTTCAATAATACACATATGTTTGGCAGATAATTACCTACCGCAGTATGCCTAGTAACGTGTTTCATAGGATTTCCTTGGTGAGCAGACTTCCATACAAACGCCACCATTTTAGTTCACTGTAGCACTACTGAGAAACTGGTTTGTACTAGTATTATTTTTTTAAAAGATTTCTGTGTCCTTTATATAAAAGAAAATGTGATTGTTATATATTGTCCAGGTTCCTAACCTCACAGGACAACTACTTTTATATTCTACACTGATAATGTCTCCTTGCATTGGATGGCTCTTGTACTTCATAATTTGAAGGAGCTAAATTGGTGATGGGATGAAAGGAAGAGATGCTGTATTAGTAGTATAGCACATGTTGTGCATGCGTAACGGAATCCGTTTCTGGGATTTCTAGTTCAGTGTAGCAGGTAGTAGAGTCGGACTACAGTCTGATAGTTCAAAGAGCCTCTTCCAGGCAATCTGGTCAATGCTGGGATAGATGGAGAAGTGGTTGGGCTTGTCACTGTTTCTTTGTGTTCCGAAATCTCATCTATAAAGAGATCACATGTAGAGCTTTTGGTTCAGCCCAGGTGAAAACTTTAAAAATAAAAACCACTGTTTCAAGCTTCAAATAGGTCATTTTGAACTTGGAACAGTTTGGATTTGAAATGTTTTGTGTTATTGATGAAGTTCTTTTAAGTTTTTATTTGAAAGAGGGTGAAGAATAAACTTGGTGGCATTCTGGGATAGATGATGGTATTTAGCTGAAATAAATATTCATATTCCACAAATAGTTTATTTTTAAAATGTAAGATGATTTTTCATTTGCTAAGAAATTTTGGCAGATGTGGCAGGCAAGATTGTTGTTTAGTCTTCAGTTTAAGATCACCTTCTTATTAGCTAAATCCAGTAAATATTTTATATCTCCCAAATAGTTTTCTCTCTAAGAGATGAGTTTTATAAATACTTGAGCTCTTCTGGGCAGGTTAGGAGAAGGTGAAGCAGAAGTCAAGATACTGGGTTTTTTTCCAGAAAATAATTCCCATTAAAAGAAATATAATTGTTCCTATATATATTTTTTTAGCAAACAAGCAAATAAAAACTTTACTCACCATAATGCTTTATGTGTTTCCACAGATCAGTTTTGTAGACTGAAAATGCTGTATATGACAGTGGCTGTTAATTTGGATTTATAGATGTTCTCCCTTTCTTAAGGACCAAGGACATTTCAGGCCAGAGCAAATTAATGAAGGAATCAATAGTGATGGTTTGTTGTCAGTCTTCTTCCTTTTAGATTAGAAAGGTGACTTTATTGTAACAAGAGAGTCTTAAGACTATTTCATTCTGAACTTGAATTGAGGAAAGACTTAGCACGTACATTCTTTGGAAGTCAGCAAGTCACCTGTTCAGCAATTCCTGTCTAGATTTATAACTTTAAATGTATTTCACTCTCTTACATAGAATTTCTGCTGTGGATAGCAATTTAATCTATTTAGATTAAATTAAGAAAATAATCGACTGGTGTTAATATTTCAAGAGAAAAAAATCTGTCTTATGAGTGATACATATTCATATTCTATTAAATGTCAGTTTATTCAGCAGCCAAGTTCAGTGTTGGAGGCTGTTTTTCTTTCTGGCTTAATTTGTAGTCTATATAGTCTGTAAGGTCACAGTACCTTAAGGTCACTTCTGAAACCAGATTCCATATGGTAAAGGTTAAATGTTTCAAGTATTCCTTGTAATAAATGGCTGTGTGCCACAGTATCTTCTTAGTGTGTGGCTAATTATGGAAGAAGGAAGGAGAAAATGTTAAGACTCATATTCTTAAAGGAGTAAACCAAAACATTTTTTTTCTTGTTTGGAATATATAATTTTCCTTGGATCTTTGCACTTTCAACCCTTTTTTTAGACATATAAATTACTTCACACACACAAACACACATATAATTTTATATATGATAATTTTTCTGGCCTTCAATCTGAGTTGTATGCAAGGGCTTCATAGATATGCAATTGTGACTAAAACTTAAATTTGTTTTTGTCCTGACAGCATAGAGATTGCATAGTATGCTATAGTTTGAGGTGGTAACTGTCTTAAGCTAAAAGGCTGACATTCTCTGACGAGAATTGCTTTTTCATCAGGATGGACGAGAGGAAAATCTGTGAGAGAAAATTCTGACACGCAAGTTTATGTTGTTTAGCGGTAAAAATAGTGTAATGCAGTTGCTGGGGACAGAAAGTTACTGTGTGTATGTTGGGGGGAAGAGAAATCAGAACCATATGCTGTAAATAAGAGTTGGAATGGTTCTTGCACAGAACAGCCATGTCTTCTCCAAACTGGTGTGGAGACCTGAAAACAGATGTGCCTGCTTTGATGTGATATTGTATTCAGGCTCCTGCACATTCCAAAACACTTCCTCCAAATGACAGTACGGTTGAAGCATTTTGTTTGCTACAGGGCTTTTTGGGTAGTGAATTTATTCTCAGTAATGAGAATAAATTAGGATATTTACAGACTTCATTGCTTGGGATATTTGGATTTATTTTGCTACCTGTCTATTTTGCTGTCTGTCTGAAAGCATTTTTGGCTGTTCTCTCTGAAACATAATTCTGCTTGTTACAGACTTTGGTGATGTATATAGTTTTTGAGAGTAGAAATTACATCCTAGATTTACTGGCTTTTTTGTTTTTGTTTCTCTTAGGTAGCTTAGGTTTCTGTTAGGTAGCTTAACTGAGAAATATAAAAGCGATTAAGCAATACCTTAATTTATTCTGTTGCATTTATTGGCAAAATGTGGATATTGTACAAAGAGAGATGTTAGTCTCTGGTGACAAAATATTAGGAACCTAGTGGAACCTTTTCTGGCGGAAAAGTACCGTATTTTCCGGCGTATAAGACGACTGGGCGTATAAGACGACCCCCAACCTTTCCAGTTAAAAAATAGAGTTTGAGCGAGAGAGAGGGGGGGAGAGAAAACTTGATGAGTAATATGCCAAACCACATGTGTAAAGGAATAAAATAGAATACCCGTATTTTCCGGCGTATAAGACGACTGGGCGTATAAGACGACCCCCGACTTTTGAGAAGATTTTCAGGGTTTAGATTAGAAATTCGTCTTATACGCCGGAAAATACGGTATTTATTGAAAGGCAGAAGTTTTTATGAGCTACAACTCACTTCATAGGAGTATTATGTCTGTTTGTATTTATTCTAGTTTTGGTACATCTCATGAATTTGCGTTCCATCTGGCTGAACTTGATGCTTGTTGTTATCAGTAAAACTGGATCAATTTCCAGGAGGAATTATTAAAAGAAAGAAACAGAACAACAGAACTCCGCTGGTTGTTACCTACAACTCACACCTCAAACCACTCCAATGCATTAGCAATAAGCTACAGTCATTGTAGCCACCCAGCTTGAAGCAAATGTTCACAAGCAACATAAAACAACATGGGAACCAGACCATGCAAAAAAGACAGATGTCTGTTTTGCATCCCCACCCCCTATTCTATCCATCACAGGCCCCAAGAGGTATACCTGCCAGACTGAAGGCACTTAAATACCATCATCTGCTAGCAATGCCTTTCTGGATTCCGCCTAGAACAAATGGGGCAAAATTTGTTCAAATGAATTAATGAGCACAAGTTTGTCATTAGAACTGAGAACAAGAACAAAGTAAGATCAGAGCATTTCAACCTCTCAGGGCCACTCCATAGGAGACCTCTGTGAAAGGAAAAACTATCTTAATAATTCTTTCTGTATAAATCAAACATATTTCTTTGATAGTCAATTAAAATAAAGGCCGGTGTCTGCTGAGAAATACTTAGCAAAAGAAAGAACTGTGACCTTGGCAGTAGATGGTGAAAGTTGTGGTTGGCACATATTTCCTCATGTAAATGGAATATAGGACAAGAAAATAGAAGAACTGGGTCTTGCTGACGGATAAACCTTTTGCAATGACACGTGTAAAAACGGTAGTAAAGAAAGTAGTGGTGAGAACAAGGACAGGGAAGAACAGGAACCTGGCTTGGTAACCAGGGCAACAGAACAAGAACAAGGAACTAACCCAGTGGTCAGTTCCAAGAAGAAGGAACTAAGAAAGGTGCTGTTCCAGAAAGTCATGTGTTGATGGTTTTAACAAGAAAAGGGAAATGGGGCAGATATTGGGTGGTTCCAGAAGTCAGGGGCGGGCACAGTGCTAAGGTATAAAACCTGCCTCAGAGATGAGGGCATTGCCACTTGGCCACTAAGCCGTCACACTTAATGACTGCTTGTCCATTTGGCCCTTATTGCAATAAGTTGTTGAAATGTAAGTACTGAATTTGTATGTTAAATTTAAATAAACCTCTGGATCTCAAAGTGAGACTTTTGCTGTGTGTTGTCTCTTGTCTCAGTTAAACAAGTTTTTCCTCTGATATCTCAGAGGACCTGTTTTTGGAAAAGTGTGAATTTAACAGCCACATCAAACGTAATTTTTGAGCTGGGATACATCAAAATGTTTCAGGCAATGTCAGAAGGTCTTAAGAAACACAGTGGGTTTTTAACACATTACGATTGTTAACTGATACTGCAGTTGTAGTCTGTCTTCCATGTAACCTACATCATACTCTTTTTCCCCACACCTTACCTCAATTTAAATCCTACATTAGTCTATCTACTCCGTACATCTGATTTGTGAGCTACAGCTCACAAAGGATTATGCCTTTCAACAAAAATGGACTTCGTTTGTTAGCAAAAATATTAGCAGAGTCCAGATTCTCTAAGGCAAAGGGTAGATGAATTTGAAATAAGATTATTACATGCAATTTTGCATGTACTCTGTTATTGTAAATCATGGTACCCTTTTAAAAATAAGAGAAATTCTTTATTGTAATTTTATCTCCTTTTCTGTTCTGATTGAATTTTATTTTTTGGTACCTAAGCACATTAATATTGTAACTCCAACCACACTTTCCTGTGTGTAAAAGTGGCTTGTTGAAAACATACACAATTGACCTATATTGTTCTTTTTCTTTATTTGTTTTCAGTGTTTGCCATTTGTTAGACTTTTGCTTGGGAGCTTTAAAAAATTGTTAAAACCAGTTTGGAACTCTTTATTTGCCCATACAAATAGAATGCATCTAGCAGCATTATCGGCCTCAGTTTGTCCACTTCCATTTCATTCTTCAAAGTATGCATGTTCTTTAAAGTATTACAATAAAACTGTTAATATCAAGTAGTATAAAAATGGCGGTTTTTCATGATGAAATTAACTTTTATGAGATTTTCAGTATGTTTCCTGGCAAACTGAACACTTTATCCAATATACTCTGTAAATTGTATTTTTAATACACTGCATAATATTGGTATTTGGGAAAAATTATATTTATTGGTGGAAAATGTCTAGAATTCTTCTAAAAATGTTTAATTGATGTAACATTTGTTATGCCGAAGGATTTCTTAGTTTGATACCAATTTTCAGAGTTCTTTGTATATGGCAGGCTTGCTTATTTTCAAGAGAAGAGAGATTTTAGGGAAAAATGATCAGCATGATAGACATTCAGAATCTTGACTAAACCTTTTTCCTAAGACTCTAAATGAGAGTAAGAAAAAGACTAAGAATACTTTGATATCTGCTGAAATTCATAAATGAACTTTAAATGCATTGAAAAGAATATAGAAACTGTACTGTTCAACCATCCTTCATTAGATTCCGAACCTGAAGATTTTATATTCAGTTTTGTTGCACACCATTAAAACCTGAATTTAGAAAAGTGAAAGCCAGAAGAAAGAAAATTTTAAAATGAATTATAGCGTATTCTTCAGCATCAGGTGAAGTTCAAAGTGAAGTAAATAAGAAATTTGGATCAGAATCTGTGGCCCTGAAAAGCAATTTCAATCTGAAGATCAAACCAGAATAAATGAAGTTGACAAGAAAGAATGGAAATTACAGGAAGAATAGACATTTTCAGTAATTCACTATTTTTTTTGTTGAGTGGACACTTCAAAAATATTAGTTTTGTATTGATATGTATTGATAATTGGTATTACTGGAATGGACATATCAGAATCCCTTTCATAATCTTTCATGGATGCTGCTTCAACAATGGAAACATCTTAAAAGAAACAAAAAAGACTCATGTTTTTGAAAAAAGGCTGTGATTTAGAAGACAAATGTTAATATTAAGAACATTTATGGATGCGGCAAACTCAGACTACATGTGAAACCTGTGGCACTTTGAGTTGGTGTGTTAAGGTAAAATACAATTTTTATCATAAAGTGCTGTTCCTAATTCTTGCTATTTTGGATACTGTTGTAATACATGTAACTTAACAACTTTTTAAAAAAACACTTAACTGAAAAAAATCTTTTGTAAATGATACCAATTAAGAAATGGGGCATTTGTTACAAAATTTGATATCAAAGGAAACTCCTTAGTCAATGTTATTGGACAGGAAATGATGGAAAAACTTTAGATTGAAATGTGGTATGTGAATTTCTAGCCCGAATGTTTGAGAAGAAGAATTAAAATAAGAAAAATCATTTGTGCATGACAAATACCTGGCATCACATGTCAAATGATCATAATATTTGCCCTGTAGCTTTTTATGACTAGTATGGAAACAAAAGAAAATTTGTATAAAAATAAAGTAGTGTTTCTTTGTTTTCATCAAACAATAATTATCAGTAATAGTCTGAGATGGGCACATCTTACATTTTCCTAATAAAAATTTATATTTATGGTGTATCCACCTACATCTGAGTAATTCAAGTGCACCAGATGCTTATGAAGTTTGCATTTCTAAGACAGGCCTGCTATTTTATCAGCATAAATTAATAAATATATGGAAGCCTAATGAGTCTTTTTGCTCTAGATGAAATCTCCTAGAGAATTTGGAGGTTTTTATAATTCAGTTATAAACGATGATGAGATAGGTAAACCCATGTTAAATTGGCCAGGGATACATTTGTTGTTAAATACATTGAAAGTTCACAGATATACCTTCTAAAGCACGGGTGTCAAACTCGATCGCGTCACATGACGTGTCGGTTTTTGCCTTTGCGGAACCGGGGTGGGCGTGGCCTGCACGTGACGCATCCGGTCCGCGGGCCGCCAGTTTGACACCCCTGTTCTAAAGTATGACTTTTGCAAGTTAGCACAAGGTGGTATTCCTTTTTTTTTCCCCCTTTAAAGTATGCAGAGGTTATGTCTAAGGGTCTGTTTGAGGACATTGATAGCAGCATTTCTGTGACTATGAATTTTATTCTGCAGGTCCCAGCAGAGATGGCACAATTAGTGAAGATACTATTCGAGCTTCCCTTATATCAGCAGTCAGTGATAAATTGAGATGGCGGATGAAAGAAGAAATGGATCGCGCTCAGGCAGAGCTCAATGCCTTGAAGCGCACAGAAGAGGATCTGAAAAAGGGTCATCAGAAGCTTGAAGAGATGGTGACTCGTCTAGATCAAGAAGTGGTAAGCAGGAGGAAAGACTCTTTCCTGAATAATTTCGGTTGTGCAAAGTACTTGTACCTTTTTTTCTTTTATCTACTTCTACTGCTTAGAGCAGGGCTTTTCAACCAGTGGTACGGGTACCACTTGTGGTACATTGGCAACTGGCAGGTGGTACGCGACCATCCTAGAAAAGTGGTAGCGTTGGAGGAGAATGAGCTGAACCGGTGGCAGTACCTCACAAGCGTGAGCGAGAGATGGCTGGAGCTGCAGGGCTGTCAGGGCTCAGCAGAAGCGCCAGGATCAGTGCCGCTTTCCAACTGATCGGCACTTCTTCAGGGCTGTCAGGGCTCAGCGGAAGCGCCAGGAT
>NW_015387203.1:100489-124884 GCF_001527695.2 Protobothrops mucrosquamatus | reverse complement strand
CAGGCTCCAGCTGGAGCTCGGCGCTGATCCTGGCACTTCTGCTGAGCCCAGAAGAAGCGCCGATCAGCTGGAATGTTGCAGCATCTCCAGGGTCTTGTGATTTACATTCAGATGCTTGGCAACTGATTCATATTTATGACGGTCACAGTGTCCCAGGGTCATGTGAAGTGACCAAAACCTGCTGCAACCACCCAGCAGATGGGGGGAATAAAATCAAACACCCCCACCCCATCCTCGCTGCCAATCCTCAACAGAAATGCTCACAACAATGAAAACCTCGGACAGGAGGAAGAGCACCGCCTGGCGCTGTCTTGCTCAGCTGTGGCTTGGGCACTTTTTTCAGTGCCATTGTAACTTTGAACAGTCACTAAGCGAACTGTTGTAAGTCGAGGACTACCAGTACTTTATCACTTTTTTGGGGGGGGTCATCAAGTTTTTGACACCTTGCTAGGCGACTGGTGATATTCGGATGTTGCCATATCCTAAAAGTGGTACAATGGGTGAAAAGGTTGAAAAGCCCTGGCTTAGAACACTTGGTGGGAAAGACAAATTGGAAAAACAAATCATACGTGAGTGATACATTTCTATTTATTCCGACTTTTAAACTGTAGAGATATAGTAACTACAGTTACATCTGTGGTATTGACAAGCTCGGTGAAAAGGAAGGATCATTTACTAAGGCGTCTGGATAGAAATAAAACACTTGGTCTGGGAAGTAAAGATTCCCTGTGAAAGAGATTCTTTTTCTTATGCTTAGATGCTTTTCCTTTCATATTTTATCATGTGAATCTATATGTTGTGGTTTTATCTGGAATACTGTTGCAAATCTTTATCTCATAAGCAGTGATGGACAGGTTGAACCATACTTAGTAACACCCATGTTCTGTGAACTGCACTGGTTACCATTTGGCTTTCGGATGTGCTTCAAAGTGCAGGTTGTCATCTCTAAACTCCTTCCTGGCAAAGCGCCTAGTTATCTGAGGAACCATCTGTTTCCTTTGGTCTCTGCCTATCCAGTAAAATCTTATAGAGTTAACTCACTCCTGCTCCCATTAAGTAAGTAGTATAACCATCGGAAGCCAGGAGGCGGCCCTTCTATATTGCAGCACCTATCCTCTGGAACAGTATCCCCTTGACTGCTCTCCTCAGTTTTTAAAGATCTTTGAAAAGGGGCTTCTTGTCTGTTTTTTAAAACTTTCTGATGGAGGAGAGAGAGTTTTATTTATAGTTAAGCCACCCCAAACTGCATGGCCTGGAAATCTGATAAAATAAATAAACCTCAAAAATGATATTATTGAGAGGATAGAATGGAGGAAAATTATAGGAGAAATCTCTTATCATAGTAGACAATTGTTAAGCCCCCTTGAAACATCTATAGCAGTGATGGCGAACCTTTTAGACACCGAGTGCCCAAAACCCACTCTGCCCCGCCCACTCTGCTCTGCCCCTTGCCCCGCCTACTCCACCCCGCCTCCTGTCCCATCCACGCCCCCCGCAGGGCCACCTACCGTGGCAGATCGCCCAGGCAGCCCTGAAGCACCATGGCGGCCACACAGCAGATGATGCTGCGGGCGCACGGGGGCGGAGTCTTGTACCGGCTGCCATGTTCTTGGCTGCGCTGCTCTGCACGGGCCACGACCAGGGGAGACTCTTCTCCGGGGGGGCTGCTGGGGAGGAGAGGGCCGTGGGGGAGGCGGGGCTGGGGCAATGGCACGCGTGCCCACAGAGAGGGCTCTGAGTGCCGCCTCTGGCATGCATGCCATAGGTTCGCCATCACTGATCTATAGGATATAGGTGTTAGGTTAAATGGATATTGCATAGTGTTATTATACAGGGAACTTTTATATACTTAAAATGTATTTTAAAATCTGGGAAATCTTGGAAGGAAGCACATGAGCATGTGTTGTTTTAAGATGGTAAGCTGAAATAATTTTTGCTTTAGAACATGCATGTGATGTACCCTGAATCTGAAGGAGCAGTTTTTAATTAGGGAGTTCACATATCTATAGTGAAACAGAGATTCCATCAAAGTGGGCAGGCCCAATGGGAAAAACACACTATTCCTAAACAATGGACTGAGCAAAAAATAGATCATGACAAATTGATCAAATATCGGAATGAGGCGAGGCAGTTATGGAAATTAAATCTTACTTTAGGAATTATTAAGAAGGGCACTGAAAATTATTTTTATAATAATATGCTTTTATAGAAATATAAGGGCCGGACTGCTGCATTTTAGAATGGCTTTTGTAACATTGGAAAAAAGTAGAAAAAATGCAGTCATACTCAAATGTATTTGAGATCTAGAGTAATATCTAGTGAGTTAAAGGAAAAGTATGAATAAAAGAGTTTATGATAAAGGCTTATAAATTTATGAGGGCATTGAAAAGGTTAATTCTGATTATATATTTTATACATGAACCTAGAGTAATCTAGGTAAATTAATGATAAAAGATTCAAAGTAGATGAAATAATATATAGTTAAGATTATCAGCAGCAAGGCAAAAAACACGATATAAGCCATTTTTAAGAATAGTAGCAATGTGCATGGGGCTATCAGTCTGATATCACTACTGAATCATAGAGGAAAATGGTTAATATGTGGAAATACAGGATTTAATTCAAATCTATTAAATCTCTTCTTAACTCCCTTGGGCTGTTTTATATTAGTAATTGTACGTGACAGCCAGTGATTAAAAATACCAGCCTAGAAACTGGGATGACTTTGGGCTAGTTACTCTGTCTCAGCCTTGGGAAAAAGTCAATGGCAAACCAGTTCCCAAAATGTTGCCAAGAAAACTGCAGGGACTAGTCTAGTGAAGACTGACTCAAAGGAGCGACCGCTAAAAAAAAAAAGGACACTGCTCAGCAGCAAAAAGTGAAATTTAGACTGTCAATTTTAAATGGATATAAAGTCATTTTAAAACAAGTTGTCTGTCTGTCTGCCTGTCTGTCTGTCTAGGCTGAAGTTGACAAAAACATTGATCTCCTGAAGAAGAAAGATGAGGAGCTAAGTTCTGCCTTGGAAAAAATGGAAAGTCAGACAGAAAACAATGACATAGATGAAGTTATTGTTCCTACAGCACCACTTTACAAACAGATACTGAACTTGTATGCGGAGGAAAATGCTATTGAAGATACCATCTTCTATCTGGGGGAAGCACTGAGACGTGGAGTTATAGACCTTGACATCTTTCTCAAGGTAGCTTTAATGAAATAACCAGATATACA
The DNA here is from genome assembly GCF_001527695.2 of Protobothrops mucrosquamatus. Lineage (NCBI taxonomy): Eukaryota > Metazoa > Chordata > Lepidosauria > Squamata > Viperidae > Protobothrops > Protobothrops mucrosquamatus. Next base: position 121,653 of record NW_015387203.1, on the reverse strand, counting down.
TGACTATACTGGCAGTTCCGCTTGTCCACATTAATTCTGAACTTTAATGCTATTTAGTAAATGTGATATACAAGTGCAGTTTTCTTTTCCTGATCTAATATGGTATGCAGATAGTAATTTTGGACCCACCATCCACATGGTAACTAGAAAGATATAAGTATATGCAGTAATAGCTTGTTCCGCATTTCATCTTCTGTTTAGTTTCTCTTTCCCATATTTTTCTTTTGGTTTATTTTCACTAATTTACTTTGCTGCTGACTTTTGCCAGCAGGACTCTGCCACTAATTAATTCTCTGCTCCTGGTTATTCAGATTATAATCTTGCTACTTTTCAATGGAATACTTAGTATCCATGTGTATACATACACTGAAGTTCCAGAGAGGTATTTTATGAATCTGTCTTAGCTTGGCTTGGCTTGGCGGTTGGCATCTCCTACTAACTTTAGTTAATAAAATAGAAGCTCTCTCAACAGAGATCTATTGAGAGAAGAAAGTGGAATCACCAAAGCAAAATCAGTAGGAACAGCAGCTTATTCATACATCCTTCATAGCAACACCATGCTTTATAAAAAAGCATCTTCTGTTTCTTTGTGCAGAGGTAGTACAGTCAATTAAAGACAGGGACATCATGGATTTAGGTACCTTTATTTACATTTCTCAATTAGTGTTCTCTAGAATTGGGACTACAACTTCCAGAATTCTCTGATAATGTAACCAATTATAACCCCTGCTTCATTAAGCTAATGCATTCCAAATTGGTATTTGAAAACACTATGTATTATACAGGTAATCCTCGACTTACAAACTGTGTTTAATGACCATTTGAAATTATACAACAGCGCTGGGAAAAAAAAGTGACTTATGACCACGCTCACGATTGTTGCAGCATCCCCATGGTCACATGATCAGAATTTGGGCGTTTGGCAAATGGTTCATATTTATGACAGTTGCCGTGTCCTGAGGTCACCTTTTGTGCCCTTCTGACAAGCAAAGTCAATGAGGAAGCCAGATTCATTTAACAACCCTTGTACTAACTTAACAACTGCATTAGTTCATTTAACAACTGTGGCAAGGAAGGTTGTAAAATGGGGCAAAACTTGCTTAATTGCTGTCTCACTTAGCAACAGAAATTTCAGGCTCAATTGTGGTCGTAAGTTGAGGACCACCTGCATAGAAACGATCTGCGTTTACATCGTAGAGTTAGTGCCTTAGAATATTGTCCCATTTCTGCTAATTAGAGCAGCCTCCTGTTGATTTTATGATTTTATCAATATGTAGTTGATAATAATGATGATGATGATGATGATGATGATGATGATGATGATGATGATGATGATGATGATGATGATGATGATAAAGTTGGAAGGGACCTTGGAGGTCGTCTAGTCCAACCCCCTGCTCAGGCAGGAAACCCTATACCATTTCAGACAAATGGCTGTCCAGTTTCTTCTTAAAAACTTCCAGTGTTGGCGCATTCACCGCTTCTGGAGGCAGGTTGTTCCACTGGTTAATTGTTCTCACTGTCAGGAAGTTTCTCCTTAGTTCTAGGTTGCTTCTCTCTTTGGTTAGCTTCCACCCGTTGCTCCTTGTCCTGCCTTCAGGCGCTTTGGAAAATAGCTTGACTCCCTCTTCTTTGTGGCAGCCCCTGAGATATTGGGACACTGCTATCATGTCCCCCCTAGTGCTTTTCTTCATTAAACTAGACCAGTGGTGGCGAACCTATGGCACGGGTGCCAGAGGCGGCACTCAGAGCCCTCTCTGTGGGCACACGCGCCGTCGCCCCAGTCCTAGGCCTTCAGCTGGGTTTTATAAAACCTTTTTGCTTTAGGCCTCCACAGCCGTGTACAAAAAAAAAAGGTTCAATCAATCAGTCAATTTCAACTTCTCGCGGGAAAAAAAAGATCTTGCAAAGTTGGAATTGATTGATTGAACTTTTTAGTCCCACCCAGTCTGCTGTTACCACCGCAGCCATGCCTACCCAATGGGCCACACCCACCTAATGAACCACACCCACCGAATGGGCCACACCCACCCGGCACCCAATGATGCATAAGTGGGTTTTGGGTTGCAGTTTGGGCACTTGGTCTCTAAAAGGTTCGCCATCACTGAACTAGACATACCCAATTCCAGCAACCGTTTCTCATATGCTTTAGCCTCCGGTCCCCTAATCATCTTTGTTGCTCTTCTCTGTACTCTTTCTAGAGTCTCAGCATCTTTTTTGCATCCTAGTGACCAAAACTGGATGCAGTATTCCAAGTGTGGCTTTACCAAGGCATTGTAAAGTGGTATTAATACTTCACGTGATCTTGATTCTATGAAATGAACTGTCTTTTAGTAAAAACCTCAATACACATTGTGCAAAGGTATAAACCTCCTGAAAACATTGGGAAGTAAACTTAAAATCTATTGGGGAAGGAAAGGTACTAAAAAAATCAAACGATTTTTCTTACAGTACATTTTATTTTGACAAGCTCTTTTCAAAATGAAAATCCGGATTAGGAGTTGTAAATATTTACTTCAATACTGGAGTAATTGACAGTCTCAAATACCTGTATATCATGTTTGCTTTATCGCTCTTGTGTGATTCATCCTAGATTTGTTTTACTTCTTTTCAGCATGTCCGTCTCTTGTCTCGCAAGCAATTCCAGCTGAGGGCGCTTATGCAGAAAGCAAGGAAGACTGCAGGACTCAGTGATCTCTACTAATCGACGGCATGAGGAAGTGTAGTGGGGGCCAAATGATCATATTCTGAGTTTCCTTTGAATATGTAGGTGGAAAAAATAAGTTATTACATCATTCAATTGTAAGATATTTTGAATGGATAATATATTTTTCTTTCTCTTCTTTTTGGTAAGGACTAGCTTTCATGAATTGCACTTTCAATTTTCTGTAAACCTTTTACATTGGTGGACCGATGGCTAAATAAAATCCATTGCTTAGCCTGTTTTGTGTGTGCTATAGACATTTGTGTAGTGTGCATGTCTTTGTTTTCATTTAACATCTGCAGAATATAGTTGGAATTGTTACCTGTGAACTTCTAAGATCAATTTGTAATAAAAGTCTAGAAGATAACTGGAGGCTGAGATAAAATGTGTTTTACATTATTTAAAATTGTTTCATGATCTGATCCTTTGCATACCTACATAATTAGTAGACATTTCCTTGCATTGAAAAAACACTATCACTTCTCCCCTATTAGCCATAAATATATTTGCTCATTATTAAATCACTTATTCTTTTTTTAATTAGATTAATTCTTTAAAACGTCTCTTAAAATATGCCATTAATTTGATGAATGAATAACAAATTTGATGGTGGTGATTAGCTTAAATTACTTTAAAGGAGAACTATAACCAAACAAACCAATGAAAGATTAATTCACTAACTATTAGCTATGATTGAACTGTGAAGCAGTCTTCCTATGCAACAGGAATCCTACGTGCTTTGATTCTCCCATATTCATCATGGACATCTAAACCCTCTGGAACTGATTTTGTAAGAGGGAGAATTCATTTTCTTGTCTGATCACACTCTTTGCTCTGAAGATGTATTTTATATATAGAGCCACCAATCTCACATATTAAAAAATAACCAAATTCATACAATAAAAACCTCTAAAACAATAAAAAAAATATTAAAACCATGGAAAATAATATATCTGAGAGTGCAATTCAATTTACTAATAATGTAGTCCTTTAGCGGGCTCTAGCCCGCTAGTACCAGACCCCTCCCAAAGCATAATGGCGCAACCAAGTCTTCAGGCCCTTCCTAAAGGCCAGAAGAGCTAGAGCTATTTTAAGTTCTAGGGGAGGCATGTCAAACTGCCGGCCTGCGGGCCGGATGCGTCACACCGAAACTCATTGCCGGCAATGGAGAAAAAGTCCCAATATGTTGCGTGATATCATGTGATGTTGCGAGTTTGACATGCCTGTTCTAGGCGAAAGATGATTCAAAGGGTGGGCATCAGGGTAGGAAAAGCTCTCTTCCTGGGCCCTGTCAGATGACATTCCTTCATGGATAGGATCTATAATACGCATCTCGTGCTGGATTTGATGGGATGGGTGTCATTTAGTGATGGAGTTGCCAGTCCCAATTGTGATTATTGAGGACTACCTGTATAAATCAGGCAGGGAGGGCAAGAATATATGCACCACCCCCATCCTGAATCCTCCAGAAGGCATCCATAAACATAATCTATGCCATCTTGGTGCTATAACTTGGCATGAATTGAACTTCAAACGGGTCCACTTTCTTCTGGGTCCTTTGAAGTTGTGCATCTGCCACCTTCTCAACAAAAAGGGAAGGTTGCAGCTGGATGAAATTTAACCAGTACTGTTACATCCAAGGACTATCTCTTGAGGAGTGGATGGACTACTACTGCTTCAAGACAGGGCAAATAACCCTCTCCTGCAAAAAAACATTCACTACTATTTGAATCCAACATAAATATAATAAACAGGTGGTAGCATTCACAGTAGCAAGGGCCTTGCTTGCTTCTACAGGACCAACCAGCTGAAATTTCCCAGATAACTAGGCAAGATCATACCTCAATAATTTCTATAGGTCCTGCCCAGCTGGAGTCGAACTATGACCTGATTTCAGCAACTTTATCTGCTAAATGCCTAGAATAAGTATGAATTACTGCTAAGTAGTTTTTGTTTTTAATAACATTTAAATAATGTCCTACTACTGGAAAAACAGTTTCCAAAACGTGAACATTGTTTTTAGACAAACCTTCTATGACTACATTTTGTCAAGGGTGAAACTTTGGTAGCTACGTGCTTTTGTGTTTCAACTTGCCTTTAGATTAAGGGGGGGAGGTGTTACTTTCAAGTGGGTAAGAAGGAGAAATGGAACTTCTTCAATTCAACTAAAGATCATGGGAGTCTGAAGCCTTGTCAAGGACACCAGAACAGGTGTGGACTTGAAGCAGATGGTTCCCATAACAAAGCAAACTTTTTAAGACATTGGGAATTTGGCTGGGAAAATTATTGTTTATGTGTATGAATTGGTGTTAGAACCTCAGTTAGTTTTACTTTGATATAACCATGCAGTGTATCCAATAAACAGTAAACTTTTCAGAAACAGAATGAAACGAGTTTTATTTGGATTCTCGAGCTGAATGTTGACACATTTAATATTTTAGCCTCCCACAATCTCAGATAGGAATAGGGATCAAATATGAAATGTTTTATTAAATTTCCTCAATAAATGTATTGGGATTTGCAGAACTGCTTTAACACAAATCATTTATGGCGATGTGTAAATTCTGTGCATACCTATATAGTGTCTTTTCTATTTGTAAAGATTGATGGTTGTATTCAGTCTGCTGTTCGTAGCAATATTCTTTTAAGATCAGTGTGGAATTCTTCACCTATGTATTGCATTGGTCTATGGTGGTGCAGTAGTTAGAATGAAGAACTGCGGGTGAATTCTGCCAGCAGTGTGGCACCCCGATTCCCAATGGCTCAAGATTGACTCCTTCCGAGGTTGGTAAAAGTAACAACCCAGATTGTTGGGGACAATATGCTGACTCTGTAAACTGCTTAGAGAGAACTGTTGTAAAGCACTATGAAGTGGTATATAAGTCTAAGTGTTATTGCTATTGGGCTTGTTACATAGGTATTCTTCAGATCATGCTAATTTATGGACTGTAGCAGCAGGCAAGTTCTGTTGAATCTTAAACAAACCCTTGCATATATTTCGAAACACCAGAACTGCCTTTGTAAGGAAGGTATTGTGTTGTTTGAGACCACATATATAAAAAATGTCCGTTTAACTAACGGAAAATATTTCTGAACAATCCTAAAAAAGGAAGAGCCAAAGCTTTTTCTTTCCTCTGCTTCAAGCAAACATGGATTTAGTATATTGTCAAATGTTCACTGAATTCCTTTCTGCCAAAGTGTTTACTAGGAACACTAAGGTCATTTGCTATAGTACTTAAATTTTAAATGGGTTTATACTTTTTCTTGAAGCTTCCTGCTGATAACCGTATAATCTAATTCTTGTTTAATGCTTCAACCAGATGAAACTGTATGGGGAGGGCAGCATGGCTTTGCAGCTTCTTAGAGCATTTGATACTCGTCAGCCATGGCTTCTATCGCCAGCTTCATGGATTATTATTATTATTATTATTAATTATTATTATTATTATTATTATTATTAATTTAATTTATATACCGCCCTTCTCCCGCAGGACTCAGGGCGGTGTCATTTTCACCTATGCTCTTGAACAAGAGGATTTCATCTTGTTCGGCAGGTACATGAAACTGCTGCAGGTCATCAACATGCGCCTTGATTTTCAATTGTGGCATGATTGTTACTCCCCTTCTAAAGTAGGCAACTGTTGTGCCGTGGTTACACCCCATGTTGACTATCATAATGTGTTTTATCTCCATAAGTGTGGCTCGTATCCAATCCCAGCATTAAAAAAATGCATTGGTTGAAAATTTTTTTACAAGACATAATTAAGGTTTTGATGTTACTTCAGAAGCCCTAAACATCTTGGAGACTTTCCCATTATAAATGCTTTGACTGCAAGGCGGCCTTTCTGAAGATTCTAGGCTATCTCAGTGAATGTCTTTTTGGCATCTAGGAAATGGCCTTTTTAGGTAATACTCCTCGGCAATGAGTATATTCAGTCCACACCCCTAGCATTCAGAAGGGTTTGTCCATTTCATTCCATTTTCAGTTTTAATTGATACTAATTTTGGCACTAATTTTAGTTCGTTTTTAAAAATGGTATTAGACGTCTTGAGCACTTGCCAGAACTGTGGGTGTGTATTAAATGAATGAAGACAGACAAAAGTAATTGATGTTTATTTTGCTCTTTTGGGCTGGTACTAAAACTAGACAATTGCATCAATTCTAAATGTTGCATACACAGTTCCCACAGGAGAGTACAGTTTTCTCTTGAAAAATATAGACAAAGACCTGAAGCAGTGATGTCAGGAAATATACATTTACCGTTGCTTAGTAGTGGAAATTTAAGTCACCTGTCAGCAGAAAATATTGGTCAGTGAATTTGCCAATCATTTTTGATAGCAAAGTCTTTGGAAAACCAAGTAACTTATTTTCTGATCTGATATCAACTGGGGGAAAGCAGGAGAATTTCATTTAGTAGTGTTTTAAGTAAATGCTGGATCGACTGTTATGTCCCTTCATAAAACCACATTATATTCCTATTCTGGTCACAGATCAAGATAGGAATCTTGCAGCTTCTGTTTCTAAATGAGGAACAGGAATTTTGTTGTAATTTAACCACTGAGGCTTTAGATACATACTGTAAAGGAATTGTCTCGTTTGAAAAGTGCAAATAACCATCAACTAAGACCTGTTTCACATTAGTAAACAGCAAAGAGACAGACTTAAAACTGAAGCTCCTTCTGGATCCCCCACAGTGTATCAGCACTCTTCTTCAATTTATCTTCTTCTTCAGTCTTCAAAGTCATTTTGATCACATCTGTAATGCCTGAAGAGCCCAGAATGCATGGAACGCTTAGGAAGACGTCATCTTTGATTCCATGCATACCCTGGAAAAGTCAAATATTTATGTCCATGAAATTCCACTTTTCTTTAAACTTAATAGACATTGGAAGAAATTAAGAGAAAGCCACATAATTTATGGGTAGATGGAACAAGCATGCAGGCTTGGTTGGACTAAAAACTCCCTCTATGAGGGAGATGGACTGTTAAGAATCTTGATACACACACACACACCACTGATAACAATTAGCTTGAATATAAGAAAAAAGGAAGAGCATACACAGGGGGAGGGATTAAAACAGGATGGTAGCTACAGCACAGAGACTGAGCCCAGCCTTTTTACATACGTGTCAATTTGTACAAAGGAGTGATTGCACTCCTGCAGCTGCAGGATTGCCAGTTGTGAAACCCATACTGCCTGACAGAACTATCTTGAGAGTCATTAAGAAATAGGAAACCCTTTTTGAACTTGTCCCTCTGAATGACTGAACTTGAGAAGACACTATAAAAATTGACTTTTTGACCAGAAAGAGAAAGAATGGACAGGGGCTCATATTGAGCTCTTCTCTCCATCTTTAGCTGAACTTTCTTGAGGGGGAAACTGCAGAACCAGGCAGCCACTATTAACTTTCCACACCTTGGAAAGTTATCCTTAATACCAGGGAACATCTTTTGAAGACGGGGCTCTTTAATGGACTGGCCTCTGGGAAGGAAGCAGATAATGCTGTCGGGATTGTCTGATCAGCTGGGTTTCCACTTACAGACACAAGAGGGCTACTGAGTATCCCAGAAGCAAACTTGGCTCTTTTTGCTTTATTGCCCCCTTAGGCCTTGTAAGCACAGCCTTCTCAGATCCCTAGAGCTGCCCTTTCAAAATTGGGTTTTGTAGTATAAAAGAAATAGCCAACTTTGCCTTGTTAGTCCAGGTCAGACAAAGGAACAGAATGCCAAGAACCACCTTCTGAACTGGCCTGAACCCTAGGAGAATCATGGCTTCAGGATTGAAAGGGACCCCCCCTCCCTCTTCTGAAGGCTTGGTTAACCCTTCTTGAGAAACCACAATCATGTGACTGAAAGGTATGCAAGCCTTCCTTCCTCTTCTCCCTAATCTGCCCGCTTTCTCTTCTTTCCTGCCCCTTCACAATCTATCGTGATTAAATATGAACTATCTTTTCAGTCCCTCTTTTCTCTTTCTGAAATCCCAAAGCAAGCACAGTACACACTCCCTCTATATATTCAATAAACATACATTGCAAGACAAAAAGGAGCTTCTATCACTCTTCCAAAAACCTGCATGCTGCCCATTCTTACTCCTAAGGATTTTTTGCTGCTATTTTTTCAGCACTGCTTAAATGGCTTTCCCCACTGAATGTTATGTAGTGATAACTACTTTGTCTTCCATGACGGTTCTTTCCCCATTAAGTGCTTCATTAATGTTTTCTCCCTTTGGATTGCTATTCCCTCACCTCTTTGTTATTTCAAAGGCTATTTTCCGCTGCGTGTGTATCTTTCATTGCCCTTTCTCTGCCTTCACTATGCTATTTCTCAACAAAATCCACTCCCTTTCTGAGGTGTGTGGGGCTGGTATTTTTGAGGTCCATATTCACTCTGGCATGTGTAGAGAATTTCAGAACTTTTAAGTCTTGCTTGCATTCCAATTTCTGCTGGATACAGGATGTTGGAACTGAATCATGGCTAAATACACAAATTATAAAACCATAATGACTTAACAAGTAGTTGATTACCTTCACCATTGTAGAAATTGGATGTACTCTCCTTAAATTCTTCATGATAGTTTCAGCCAGATCAGCCACAGAGAGACCAATTGCCCATGATGTGTATCCCTTCAGCCTGATCACCTCATAAGCACTACAAAAGATTACAATGTTAGATTGGTCTGCAAAATTATATTGCTAGGAAATGATCTAAAATACAATAAGCTGATTTGCAAATTAAACCAATGCTTTCAGATTTAGTTCATGTACATGTACTTTAGACAGTGCATGTCAATAAATTCCAATATACCATAATGTTTGAGATTTTATAATACTTGTGGAACTACCTAAGTTAGTGATCAAATTTTATCACATTAATGTACTGTACCTGTTTTATATGATTCTTAGCCACATAAATTTGAATTAGTTACCTGTCCACCACCTGCTTGTGGACTTCTTTCCAGTTCTCCTTGTCTCCATCAGTACCCATCTCAGGATGCAACTCTTTTAGGGAGACACCAGCAACATTCACACCACTCCAGACAGGCACTAAATAAAAAGATTTTCCAGGTTATTCATGCCTTCAGAACACAAGCTCATTATATTTACAAAATTATATGGTATCGTTAAAAAAAACCCTACAACTTTAATTCCCCATACATGAGTTTCAGGAAAGCTCTGAAACAAGTGAAAATTGATGAGCTGGTTCCAAATATGGGATACATTCTAGTAAGCAATGAAGATCCATTTACTGTAAAGGAACAGCTTGAACCTTTGACCCGATTAGAAAGAGATATTGGACTAGCTCCAGATAATCAGGACTCAAAATCTACCCTCATTTTTGGTTGAACAACTTTGGCAGGAAAGAAGTGAGTAAATCTTTAACAACAGCTCCTTTTCATACTGACTTGCTGACAAATCAGTGCCTCTTTATTGTGGACCTTGGATCTTTTTTCGAACATAACTGGAATTAATGTGAAGCTCTTCCAGCTTTGATACTTTTTGCGCAAATATATTTTGTTCTCTCAAACTTATTCTAAGGGATGAAACTCAACCTCAGGAATTAGCCACTCAACCTTAGCCACTCAGCCTGACCTTTTATCCTCAACCCACATTTTAAATATTATCCTTACCTTCAGAACACAAGTTCCTTGTATAATTAATAAGTGACTAGCCTTATGGAGTGAGATAAATGCCCGAGGTTCATCCTTCTCAAAAACAAATTAACTTAATTCTTTTAATGAAACCCAAACATATTGACATATTGATTTTCTTATGAAGGCACTGCAATTATATATAAAATGGCTTGGACATGGTAAGCAAGCTGTGAATGGTCCTCTCTGCTTCTACAGCTAGAATTTGGCTTGGACACCATGTACTATGTATAATTTATCCCTCCCTGCTCCTTTCAGGCACAGGAAAACTAGCAACAGATTTTAAAAGTTGGATATTATATTTCTGATCTTTTATTTTTGCTCAGTTTCACTACGTAAGAGTTTACTGGATGAAACAGAATTTTGTAGCAATTTTATCTTGATACCAAAATGAAAAGGAGACCAAGCAATTAACGCAAATGTATGATATCTGACTAACATTTTCCTGATAATTTTATTGGAATGGAGGACTGGCAAAAATGAACTAGTAGAAGTGAAAAGGATCCAACACTGTACTCCAAAGCAAGAATGATTAACTAAGTATTTCCTGTATTATGTACTTAATTTTTGTCTAAGGTAGATAGCCAAGTATTTTGTAATATATGGCATAGGGGTAGGTAGGTATCACAAAGTGCAAAGCAAAGCAACCCTTTCAGTGTACAAGGTTACACAATTGAAGAATAAACTATCAATGTCTAATGTAACATCATAAAATTATTGAGAATAAATATTCCTGGACACTTGTAAGAAACCTCAAATCTCATCAAATGGTCTATTGGATTCAACTATGAAAAGCCCTTGTCTATAATGAAGGTAGGACATTCTACAAGGAGTAACTCCTTCCTACTCCTGATGTAAGACTAGAAAGTTCTGACTTCTCCTTCAGTGAAGAAGCTCCCTTCCTAGTTTTGGAATGGCAAACTAGAAAGAGAGCTCAAAGGAAGAGGAACACTTGAAACACATAAGAACAAAGAAGAAACATGACACACTAAAGGCCTTCATTGTAAGCCCACTGTGCTATTTTTCTGTAACAAAGCATTCTATAGTAAAATGCACTAGAGCAGTCTCTCGGCATGGAATCCTAGATCCTTGCCCTGAACTATTTCCTACAGTATTGTTCTGCCAAAGGTGACTTCAGCCAAAGCATAAGGACTAAGCTTTTAGTGATTTATTAAGGAAGATACAAAGCTTCCAATGGAATGGGCCACAATTTTTCACAAGGCAGAGTTGTTCCAACTATTGTAGGCTATTTACATGCGTATCTTGATCCACCAGGACTTCATGGTCAAACACCCTGTGGCCCAGGTGGGCTTTTTGGAATGGCACTAGATCTGAATTCCTGCTTTGCTCTCAACAACTTGCCTATTGTGCATTTTTACCTTAATAACTTGGTTTGGGGACTGGGACAGAGGGGAGTATTTCTTCCTGGCTCTACTGAAAGATCAAGTCCACCTTGTTCATGAACTTTGGGTCTCAGTATGAGTGGGAGATGCAGAAATCCTTCCTTGTGGAGTGCCTAATGGCTGAGATTTTGATCCTAAGTTATGGCAATTTATAAATACCACTTCCCATGTCAAGTGCTTCAAGGCTGAGTCATGGAAGGATTCAAATAGGCTTGGTCTGTATAGATTTATTGTCCTCAGCTGATGAAACAGTCCTACTCAATTGCCAAGCATGTCCTTAAAGTGATTTAATCTCCCTTGACATATAATATGTCTGATGATGCTAAAAGACTCCACAGTTAGGATGTCAAGTAGGCAAACAGATTTAAGAACCTATGTCCCCTGGGCCAATTGAGATCTATTCCTCACAGCTCCATTATCTTGCACTAGTCCAAGGGCCTAGGGCAGTGATGGCGAACCTTTTAGAAACCGAGTGCCCAAACTGCAACCCAAAACCCACTTATTTATTGCCGGGTGCCAGGTGGGCGTGGGTGCGGTGGTCATGGCAGACTGGGTGGGTGTGGCCAAGGTAGGCGTGGTCACCTCGATGTTGCTCGTGGGGAGGGACGCCTGTGGGTGCCGGGCAGGGTTGGGGGAGATCCAGGGGGTCTCTGGCAGGTGGGGTGGTGGGTTGGATGCTCATCCTGCGGGGTGAGGCGAGGCAGGGTGGGGGTGCCATTATCTCAGGGCAAGGCAAGGCAGGGGCTGGGGCAGCTGCTGCCTGACACCATCAGCCCCCGCACACAGAGGCCAGCGAGTGCATGGGGGCCAACAGTGTCCATCAGCAGCCACAGTCTGCCGGCCCCTCGACCAGTGCACTCTGGGGCTCCGCAGCCCGCCACCAGCAGTTTAGAGAAGTGCCCACAGAGAGGGCTCTGAGTGCCGCCTCTGGCACGCGTGCCATAGGTTCGCCACCACTGGCCTAGGGAATTAGTGGGAATGATAGGAGATACAGTGGGTCTTAAGGCCAGATGGTGCCCAGAGTGTTGTTTCCAGTCCTGTAAGTTGACTCAAATATATCTATGGACATCTGCATGCTAGGCAGCTATATTGGGAGGTTTACTCGGAGTTTACAGGAGGTAAGTAAAGAAAAAAGAAAAGCAAGTGCTAAGAGAGAGAAAAAGAAAACAGTAAGGTGCTGGAGATCTGCCAAAGTTGAGGAAGTTCTTGACAGGCTAGTGTTCCCTGTGAAGCAATGCAATGATGGAACTGGGAAGTTGATATATCTTTCCACTGAAAGCAACAGTCAGCATCTTTTCAGCTATTCCGTAATGCAAAATGCACTGGCTGTGCTGGAGGAAAATCATCACAATGGGAGTAAAAAGTGCTAGCCTGGACCCTGACATCATGTTAAGAAAAACAATACAATTAGATGTTAAGATGACTTTTCCCTAAAGTCTGCAAATAATTTTTATACAATTTTTTATACTCCATGTTGTGCATACAGACTGTTAAAATTAGCTACTCTCAGCTATTACATTAACCTGTATAGGATTGGCCAGGGTGTCAGACAGGACAAACTCTAAAAAAAAACCAAGCCTTCCTTTATAAAACTCCAAGAGTCTCTTACAATGAGATTTATTTTGAACTCCCATGTTAGGAGCATAGAATTTAGACTGATATAAAGTTTGGCCTACTTGGATTACAGAACTGACCTTTCCTGAACAGAACTAAAGTCAAATATAGCTCATCTAGTGTTACCTTCATAGGGCAGGGGAGATTAACTTTTATATTGAGAAGGGAATAGAGAAAAGCTTTCTTTAGGTTTGCTCAGCGTGTAAATCTAACATTCAGGAGCCAAACGTACTTCCAGTACAGCAGAGCTCTAGTTAGATCAAAAGGATTTTGTTAAAATTTTACACACACGCACCATGAACATGAAAGAGGTCAGAAGATTTCAGGTGCAGGCCAGCAAGTAGATTACACAACACAACACGTTTCTACAATCCTGGAAACTTTCATAAAATGTTGCAAACCTGCAACTTTTTCCAGAACAATTTGTCCATTCTATTTAGTACGTAATTAGGCTTAATGCTAAGAGAAAAAATATTGCTTACCACTGGAATCTCCATGCTCTCCAACAATCCAACTATGGCAGCTAAGAGGATGGATACCCAGCCTGTCACCCATCAGATGGCGGAAACGGGCAGAGTCCAGATTACAGCCACTTCCAATAACACGGTGCTTAGGAAAGCCACTGATTTTCCATGCCACATAGGTCAGAATATCCACTGTAGATTAAAAAATAAATAAATTGAAAAATATCTGCCATAGTTAAGGGCAGAAACTGTGAAGAAAGCTTGCTAGTCATTATTGAAAATCTGCAGACCTTGCCTCCGAATCAGAATTATAAGTTAGACAGGTTTGCCCATTTATTTTCACTTGTACATAGGAATTTCTCAAGATAGCAGTAGCAATTAGACTTATATATCACTTCATTGTGCTTTATAGCCCTCTCTAAGTGGTTTACAAAGTCAGCATATTGCCACCAACAATCTGGGTCTTCATTTTAGCGACATTCCCAAAACTGACTTCCAGTCTCATTATAAAGAAAGGTATTGCTACATTTGTACTGGACCTGCCAGATGTTTGGGAACATGTAGAAAAGTGGATTCAGTATTCATAAGTTTCCATAAGAGAAAAGTAAGAATTTCTTTTAAATTTCCATCCAAGAGACAGATGCTCCTCCCCCGTTAAAAACCCTGGACGATAAACAATAGACTATAAACATTCAGAAAGGGAGATGGCCAACCTGGATTGGAAACAACAAGCAGCTTGCAGTGAGGGCTGTATTTGACAACGTTGGGAATGATGAATTTGAAGATATTCACATTGCGCTGAACCAGGTTAAGACGAGATTCGCCTTCTTGTTGACGAGCTCCAGCAGTGATGATGACCAATTTAGAGTGTGCAGTCACAGCATAATCTGCCAAACAAGAGATTATACCTTCAACATACATTTCAGCTTCTATCTGTGTGATGGGTGAATCGACTGCATGAAACTTTTCATGTCAGAGAAGAATTGGGCTATAGTACGAGAAATGCAAAATCATGAAAAGGGAATTTATGCCCTTCTTACAGGTTGCAAGTAGCTACATCAGCCTTCCCCATCCTGAAGTCTGTGAATTGGGGGGGGGGGGGCTTCACAGTCCAACAGTGCTAAAAGTTCATTGAGGATGATTACTTTAAGTGTTTCTAAATGTATCCAAGAGGAAATGTAAACCTGTCTTCAAACTTCCTCAAATTCCCATGGTTGCTAAAATGTTCAAGTTTCCATGCAAAAAAACATTTGAAGAAAAAACCCAGTAATACAAAAGTTCACATCCTATTAATTTATTTTACTAATTCTTTTCAAGCAGAGTCAATGAAAAGTCCAGGTTTCTTTTATAGCCTCAGAGACATAATCAACCCAAATCCATAGTTCTTGGGTTTGTAATAATAATAAAGTTGGAAGGGACCTTGGAGGTCATTGAGTCCAACCCCCTGCTCAGGCAGATAACCCTATACCATTTCAGACAAATGGCTGTCCAGTCTCTTCTTAAAAACTTCCAGTGTTGGAGCATTCACAGCTTCTGGAGGCAGGTTGTTCCACTGGTTAATTGTTCTAACTGTCAGGAAGTTTCTCCTTAGTTCTAGGTTGCTTTTCTCCTTGGTTAGTTTCCATCCGTTGCTTCTTGTCCTGCCTTCAGGCGCCTTGGAAAATAGCTTGACTCTCTCTTCTCTGTGGCAGCCCCTGAGATATTGGAACACTGCTATCATGTCCCCCCTCGTCCTTCTCTTCATTAAACTAAATATACACAATTCCAGCAACCATTCCTTATATGCTTTGGCCTCCAGTCCCCTAATCATCTTTGTTGCTCTTCTCTGTACTCTTTCCAGAGTCTCAGCATCTTTTTTACATTGTGGTGACCAAAACTGGATACAGTATTCCAAGTGTGGCCTTACCAAGGCATTGTAAAGTGGTATTAACACTTCACGTGATCTTCATTCTATCCCTCTGTTAATGACAAAGGTGAGGGAGATGGCTTGTCATGAAATGCTATGACCTACATTGCTAACACAAGGCTGTGATTAAATGAAGCAAAAAGAAAACAGTCCTGAAACAGCAATTCAAACAGTAGCCTGCTCTATCCAGTAGTGAGTTCACAGGCTCTTTTAGAATTCTGATTTGTGAATGTTTTGTTTCTATTATTTGCCCCATAAATCCATACATGTAATGGCAGCACAATTTGTTTGTGGGTCAAAGACCATTCTGGGGTCAAAATGATCTCACTTTTCTGCCTACTTTCTTTTTCACATGACTGTATTCCAAAAAATTCTTTTTGCTTATCTTTGATAATGTGTGAAAAAAATTACATCTGTCTGATTTAGCTACAATCCTTTTATTTCTTTTTTGTAACCATGGCAGTCTGACTACAAAACAATTTATTGAAACAGTGTAAAAATAAACATATTTTGGTTTATGTCTAGCAGCAGAGCCAAATAAGAGCCGGAAAAAAATGTAAAGCTAGAACTTCTGCCATCAAGACAGAGTGATAATGAAGAGTATCTGTTTTTAACCTTTCTGGAAAACCAAGTGAGATGGATCCAAATTTTGTAATGCTGTAAATAATCTCACTAAAATCACTATTAGACATGATTAACTTTTCCAAAACTGTGGATATACAATGTGATATATAATTCTACCCATGTTGATACTGTTTTGGGATGTGTGTGTGAGAGAGAAGTATATTAACAATGAGTAGCTACCACATCAATTTGTAGACCTTCAGGTCTGTGACTGATTAAATTCACTGTCTACAGCTCATAACCCATAAAAGAATTATTAAGAAGCACCAACTTTACAGTTATCTTAACAAAATAAGGAATTGTATTCATTCCCCTGGCCAAAGTCCCATTCATTTCCAAGAAATATCAGATGTTACCACTTTCCTAAAACAAAAATGGGTTTCTATAACATAAAAGATTGTAACCTTTGCCAGAGACAATCTTTGGTGTTCGGAGAAAGAGGCTGCCATGCTGAAGATCCAGCATCTCTCCCTTCAGCTTGTCTTCCACAACATCAACAAGAGCGAGTTCATCAGCCAATTCCTTAAAAAAAGGGTCAAACATTAAAAAAAAATAGAGAGAAAGAATGGCATCCCACATATTTTTACTGACCTGAACACTGGAGCATTAGACTTTCTCCAGCTCTTAACCTAGGTAGCAAAATGCAATACCAAATGAAATCTATCACTTTCCTGCCAAAATCAAGTTTTCTGAGCCTCCAATAATCTCTCATGCATGGCTTATGTTTAGTATGACAGATCGGATTTATTTGTCTATTTACTAGGCTGCCCAAAAGCCATCTTCACAAAATTATATACAAGAAAAACATGTTAGGCACTGCCCTGAGAACAATAAAAAATAATCTCATTATCCCCTCAGCCTCCAGACAAGGCCTAGGGGAAGAACGGCTCCTTTGAAGGCAAGGGAACAAATCTGCAAAGGGATGGATGTCCCAGGGGGCAGATGCTGCAATAGAGTAGGGGCCTCTTCTTGGGTCCTACCGGATGACATTACTCATATGATACCTTATAAGACAATTTGTAGTACAAATATTGTTGGTTCAGTTCAGACCCTTCAATAAGATTAATTCTCGTATCCTAGTATTAATATTTTCAGCAGAATGAAAAGCTTTTTATCCACAGATCTATTTGTGTAGGCAGACAGGACTGGCTTCTTAAAATTTCAAAAATAAATAATACATTTAGTAGTATGTAAGACCCAAATACACAGAAACCACAGAGAAATGTAGTTTGCTTATACCACTTACTTCAAAAACATCATCTTGTATTTGTACCTTAAAGAAGCTCGGCAGATTTTAAAAAAAAATCAATTGCCTTAAGGAGTTTTTTTCCCTCAGTTGCATTAAAAATGACTAACATGTTATGTTACCACTAGACTTATTATGTTATGTGACTTCAAAGAGGTCACAGCATCTTGGAGGCAATGGGCAAAAATTGAAAGGAAGGAACCGAGACAAATTAGAAGCAGACATTCTGGTTTAAAGATACTGATCACATCTGTAGTACTCCCAATCTATGCTTTGGATCCACAGCAGCCCTCTATTTCAAACAAATTGCAAGGATCCAAAATATTGCAAGGAACACACTGCAGTTCAGATGGACACAGCAATTACCTTCATCAAAATACTTATGGCACAAGCCATGCCAACTGCACCAACCCCAACCACGGTGATTTTGTTCTGGGCATGTTCTTTTTCTTCTTTATGGATAGTTTCAATCAGTTTTTCTTTGAGAGACATCTTGTAACACTGGAAGAAAGAATGACAGGAAGCTCATTGTCTTATATTTGTCACTTGCTGTATTGTACTATTACATCAGAGTTCATTTTTAGCATTATCTCATACCCACATACCAATTTAATTACGGAAATGTGCCAGAATTAGGTTATTTTCAATTTGGTTTATACCTTATTTTCTTTACACAAGAAATGTGGATGCAACAGAACAAAAGGACAAGGAACATTGTCCTCACTAACCATGGAAACTGCACAATCTTTAACAATTTTTTATGAAAATTTGTCCCACAGTCCCTTGAGGCATGCCTTTGATCGCAGCAGCTGCACAATAATCTGCATAGTCAACATTTTACTTTCTAAACATAGGATCTGGCAAGAACAACCCCAAGAGAGGCATCATCCCATAGTCTCTTTTCATCTTGCTCAATGCGCATTCAGACACAAAATTTAGATGGCAACTGGAAAACTCGGAGATGGGACCTATATAAACAAAAGCAATGAAAGCAATGTATGGTTTGCATTGGGCAAAATGCACTATGGACACAAAGATCACAGACAGTATGAAATCGATTGTTTGAAGTTAAAGTCCAGAAAGTCTGTGGCTATAAAGGCAGTCTGGTTCAGGGCACGATCTGATACACTTGGGCACATGAACTCCAGTGACCCTGGATACTGATCAAAAGAAACAGGACTTTCTTACATCTTTGTATTTGCACAGTTTTGATCACTCTTTGGAAGCTCTACTTTTCTGTAAGGGCCCCTGGGATAGTCCGGTGTCTCGGTGCATCTGATGGGGCAGTTGCAACAGTAATATTGGAAAAAGCAGAGACTATGCCTAGGCTCCACTGAGCTTCCTGCAGGAAGGACAAGCAAGCCAGTAATAAAATAGGATATTTCTGTAAGTGTCAGGAGCTGGAAAAAAAAACCCTGTTGCCTTATGTAGGAAGGTTATTCTACACGGCATGTGGTTTTTAACCCCTGTAGCCATAAAACCGGCTTCTCCTGCTCAGCATCCATGCGGGGCCATATAAATTGATTACACCGTCCCCCGGGGGAACGAGTGCAACTGGTGAACAATTGCATCTAGCTATAGGGATGAAAGAAAGCCACTTGGCCAGGGGCCGATTCCTATACAGAGCCAAAAAAAAGGAAAGAAAAAAAAGAAACCCTACCGCTTCCCCCCTCCCCTCCCGACTGTTCTAAATCCCGGTCATTCCGGGACAGACGGTAAATCGATGCAGCTCACTGGGAAATGCCCCTCGGCTAAAGCAACTAATCAAATCTCCACGCTCAATGCCTTCAGACATCGTGGGCGCTCCATCAGTGGAGGTTTTTAAGAAGAGGCTACCAGTGTTCCTCAACCTGGGCAACTTTAAGATGGATGGACTTCAACTCCCAGAATTCCCCAGCCAGCAAAGCTGGCTGGGGAATTCTGGGAGTTGAAGTCCATCCATCTTAAAGTTGCCCAGGTTGAGGAACACTGGGCTAGACAGTCACTTGTCTGATGGTATAGGTTCTCCTGCTTGAGCGGGGGGGGGGGGGGGCTGGACTAGAAGACCTCCAAGATCCCTTCCAACTCTATTCCGATTCTCTCTCCTCGACGCATGCCGGTCACAAAGAGGGAAACGACCATTGTCCAGGAGACAAAAGGGCCTTCTAGGACGCGACCACGAGCCTCGGAGCCCGAGACGCCAGGTCTGCACAGGAAAACCAATTCAAGGAGCGGCGGCGGCGAGGCAGGAGCCAGCCCGACCGTGACGCTGGGGCAGCCCGAAGCCTGTTAAGCCCCACGGCGAGAGGCCAAGCCGAAGAGGCCCGAGGGCCCCCGAGTCGACAAACGCAGCCTTAATTAAGAAAAGCTGTTTCAAAAGATACGACGGCGGGGGTGTAGGCTGGGGGGGGGGTGTTTGTCGTGCAGCAATGAGAGTAACCCGCAAGCGGAGGCTTCAGACAAGCCCGACGACCCCGCTGCTTTTTGCAGGACGCTGCGAAATTGCATCCACGCCGCTAGGCTTAGCAGCCCCAGCAGCCCGCTCGTTCAGAGGAAGCAACCGGTTGCTCCTCCTACCGGTCCGGTCCAGGGATGGCCGCCTTCCTCCAACGTCCAGTTCCTAAATCTCGAGACGGGGGGGGGGCTCTCCCTTTGCAAAAGGCTCCCCCTTGCAAAAGGCACTCCACGGCCTTTTGCAAGGGGGAGGAAGCCGAGGCAGAGAGCAATTCAGTGGCCCTCGCCACGCTTTTGCTGCGAAAGGCGGCAAGACGGTAACGCAAGCGGCCGACCCTCCACCTCCCCTTCAGAAGACCCGTGTCCCCGCTCTTTTTTAATTCGTACGCGCGGGAATTCTTGATGCGTGGACGCGCATCCCCCCCCCTTCTCAACCAACACAAGACGCCGGCCGCATCCTTCGCCCGAGCGGCGGAGTCCAGACAAATAAATTGCTTTTCTTGTGCAAAAAAGCCCGACCCTCTTTTTTTTTTTCCTTCCTCTGCTTCCCTCCAGCCCGCTCCCTTACCTGGTGGTCTCTGAGCAAAGCCCTTGCAACCCCTCCAATTGCCGCTCCAGTACCGCGAGGCTGCGGAAGAGGCGGCAGGTCTTTTAATAGGGATTCCCCACGTGACCTCGGAAGGGCGGGCGGCCGGGCACCGGCAGACGTGCCAAGATTCACGTCTGGGATGGAGGTGGGGGGGGGGGAGGAGAAGGGTCCCGGCCTGCGCGGGTCTTCGCTTTCTCACACACGTGCTTAGTAGTTGCTACTGGGGGGCGCCCGAGCTCCAAAATCCCTCCGTTCTAACTCTACTGCATCGCCCCAATCCCTCAGCAACCCGGAAAAATCTCTCAGGGTGGCAAAAAGAGGCGGGCTCCCCTTGTCGCCTTCTTTAGAACAAGGGCGATTTGAGATGGTAGCCCCCTAATGGACTGCTGACCGTTACCGCGATGCAAGAATAATTTTCCTGCATTTTCCCCCGTCGCTCCTCTCAAGTTGATGAAGAAGAAGGAATTTGTCAAACAATTTAGGCCAGTTTCTCAAGTGGTATAACCTGGTGGGTTTTTTTTTTAGGTGTGCT